>NW_005229908.1:0-227 GCF_000412655.1 Myotis brandtii
TTCCCCCCAAGAATTGTCAGTCCACTCCCTTTCTATATTACATTCGGAAACTTAAAAGGTGCATACTAAATGATTCCATTTATATGACATTCGGAAAGGGTAAAATTATAGGGATGGAGTGGTTACCAGGGATTAATGGTGGGAAGGAGTGATTTGACTACAAAGGGATGATGGAACTATTCCATATACTGATTGTGGTGATGGTTAAACAACTTCATGCATTTAAA
>NW_005229909.1:0-227 GCF_000412655.1 Myotis brandtii
TGATCACCTCTGCCTTGGCCGTCTCCTCCTGGGAATGGATCGCTCTCCCCGCCCTGCCCCACCCCGCCCCCGTATCCTCCGGACAACGGAGAGCATGAGAGAGCAGCATCGTCTAATTAAGTCATCGGCGGTAAATACCCTCCTGGACTCTGTTGGGTACCATGTGCAATGCAGGGAGGTCAGCATTTTTTTTTTTTTAATTCTCCCAACAGCATCATGAGTGGAGG
>NW_005229910.1:0-227 GCF_000412655.1 Myotis brandtii
TATATATTAGGATGCCATAGTAGTATAGTGACACTACTGTGTTTGCTGCTTATATTCAGAACAAAGAGAAATTTTAAATCAACAAGATTTGGGGGAAAATAAAATTGTAATTTTGTTTCCACACAAGCTTATAGACACTAGAGTATTACTGAAATCTCAGGTTCTTGTGAATAATGTGCTAATGGCCAGTTTGCCCTCTGCCTGGGTAGATGTTGAGGCAAAGTATT
>NW_005229911.1:0-227 GCF_000412655.1 Myotis brandtii
AACTCCCGTCTGTAAATATGTTTACCTCCAACAATCATATCCCACCCCCTCCCATTATCCACATTATTTTGCTCTGATTAACACATATTTATAATTGTTCTTCTTAAATGTTGGGAGTAAAAATTAGTAAACAGAAACAAAAACAAGAATAGGCCTCACTCGAGGATATACCTATGAAAGCAGAAAAATAATTTAAAAAGGACTGAAAATCTGAATAGTCCCAGGAA
>NW_005229912.1:0-227 GCF_000412655.1 Myotis brandtii
TAGCCTATCTCATGAGCATTGAGAGGAGATGGGAACAAAGTTGTTGAGTTTGCTTCATGGACGGGCATGTGAGAGACGGACCATGCACCCAGGTTAATCAGTGCTTCAGCTGTCCAGCTGGACACTTATGGTCAATAGGTCCCGATTTCCCAGCTCTTGGCTTTGAGGGCCAAGTTTGGATAAAACTCAGAAGAGTGACCTGTGGAAAAGTAAAGACCATGACGTGT
>NW_005229913.1:0-227 GCF_000412655.1 Myotis brandtii
TTAAAAGAATCTAAACTTGTTAAGACAGCCTGATGATGGTTTTTATTGAGAATTTGATAAATTATCCTAATAGACAAAAGTTTTTCAAATGTTCCAACATTCTGAATAATATGTAATGATTTTAAAAGAATTTAAAATTACCTATTCTTTAAAAGTAAGCGCTTCACTATTTCCAATACATATTATTGATACATATTTAGTACACACATATTTACTTTTCCTTCCAA
>NW_005229914.1:0-227 GCF_000412655.1 Myotis brandtii
TTATGAAAGCTATGTAATATATCCAGATCTAATCCTCTGCCTTTAGAGCAACTGCATTGCATGGATAACTTAATAATTATTGCTGAAATCAAAAATACTTTTTTCTTGGCCTATATAAGTGAAGAGTTTAAAACAGTTTCACATAAGTAAAATCTAATAAAAGAAAAATTTTCTGAAGTAAAGCAATCCCCTTTTTAAACCATTCTACTTTACATGATTAGGTCTCA
>NW_005229915.1:0-227 GCF_000412655.1 Myotis brandtii
GGAGGGGCTTTGTGGGGCCTGAGGGGACGGTGCACCGTGGTGCCTCTCCAGCAGGGGCGCCAGCGCCAGGAGAACGGCCTCGGGGGGACGGGGTCCCCTCTCCACCCTCCTTTCTGCAGCCTCCAACCAACCAGGACCTGGGATCTGGGGGCGCCGGAGGGTGGGGCGGGGAAGCGGGGAACTTGCTGGTCCTGGGCCCCTGCAGGTCTGCCCTGCTCGGGAGAAGC
>NW_005229916.1:0-227 GCF_000412655.1 Myotis brandtii
ACTTGCTATGACATGTGCTGACCACCAGGGGGTGATGAGGAATGAAGGAAGGTCCTGGCCAGCAGCTGGCAGCAGGGGAAGGGAGGCCCTGGCCCGTAGCCAGAAGGAAGGCCCCAGCTGGTAGCTGGAAGGTCCCGATCGGCCCTGATAGCCAGCCAGGCCTCAGGGACTCCACCCGTGCATGAATTTCGTGCACTGGGCCTTAGTCTTTTTATCTGTATGTTTTC
>NW_005229917.1:0-227 GCF_000412655.1 Myotis brandtii
CATGTTTTATTGCAATGGTCAGAAATTCTGAGAACAATGTTAACTATGAAAAATTGGCTTTATATTTTATTGCTGTTTTCTATTGGAATAGCTCTGATATCTTACTATTGTGTATGATATTTGCAAATTTAAGAGATTTATTCTCATTTTCTGCCTTTATTAGTTTGTTTGGGGGTTTTGTGAGACCTCAGGTGCAGTTCATGGTACAATGTCATCTGCTTATGCAA
>NW_005229918.1:0-227 GCF_000412655.1 Myotis brandtii
AGGATCATGAAATCTTAATGAAATAAAAATAATTGGCAGAAAGTATATTTAAAAAGGATGAAGTGTCATTGGAAATTTTGAAATTTTGTTCCTTTGTTAGAAAAGAAACAACAGTCCAAAATGTAGTCACTTTTGCTAAGCCACATCATCAAACCACAATTTAGTAACTAACCTTATTGTAGTTTCAGCTTCTCCCAGGAGTGGAATTTTAAACCAATCAGTCTGGA
>NW_005229919.1:0-227 GCF_000412655.1 Myotis brandtii
TGTGTATGACATTCAATGAATGTGGTGCTATAAACTATAATGAATAGATGCAAAGGTTTGCTGTGGGATCTAGTTATGCTAATATACGATAATGGATCCAGGACAGTCCTCTGATTCTGTCCTCACCCCTTTTCTTTCCCAGAAAGCTCATTTATTAATGAACCTCCTCTCTGCCATCTTTGTGAAATACTACACTATTTCTGGGAACACAGTCAGGTGGTCAGCTC
>NW_005229920.1:0-227 GCF_000412655.1 Myotis brandtii
GAGCTTAGGAGAGAAGAGTGGAGGCCCCGGGACACTTCGCATCCTGCCTATCCAGCAGAGCCTGAGAAGCGTGACCTGTGAGGGTAGATACCCTGCAGCCATTAACGCCTTGTGCGGCCGGGTTCGCAGCGGCTTCCTTCTATTGTCACACCAGGCGTTCGTTTGTGACTGGGAGCCCACACCAACATTGAGTTCTGTTAAGTTTGGCTTAACAAAGTGCAAACCTC
>NW_005229921.1:0-227 GCF_000412655.1 Myotis brandtii
CTCTGAATTAATCCCAGCTCTGATGTTTCCTTCTCCCACGTGATGGGTTTCTCCCATAGGGTCCCAACTTCGCTCATATGGAGTGCTTGTTAGCTTTCACCCAGGCTCCCAAGCTAAAGCAAGACTGCCCGAGGTATTGCATTACGTGCTATATACAGTTCCTATCTCTGGGGTTCTGATCTTACCACCAGAAATAGACTTCTTATAAAATAATCCTGCTAATAACA
>NW_005229922.1:0-227 GCF_000412655.1 Myotis brandtii
TATGTATCTTTTATCAGATAACATGAAAAATAAGAAAACATATTTTATAAGCATATTTGTAAATCATTTATAGTTCACACCGGATTTATAATGTTATAGAAATAAGCATGAAGCATAAAATAATAATGGATAGTGTAATTTCTTTAAAAAGTGGTTATATGAAATAGTCTAAACCATGCTGTTTTTTAGTGAAATATGAATTCTTAGTAAATCATACAAATGACAAA
>NW_005229923.1:0-227 GCF_000412655.1 Myotis brandtii
TCATTTGACTGCTACCTTGACTGCCCTGTGTTGTATTGTTCTCCTAGTTCAGTTGCGATTAGAAACTTTATCACCGGTTTTGTTTTACATCTCTAATAATGTACCAATATCACCTACCGGTCTGATGTCACCACAGACAACAAAAGAATCCTGCAGGCTCCATCACAGTTCTGGCCACAAAGGAGCTAAGCCTTTCTTTTCCAAGGAAGAAATTAGCATGATCATTT
>NW_005229924.1:0-227 GCF_000412655.1 Myotis brandtii
TAGAGGCTGCAGCACACATTCCCTGGGAACCCGCTGGACAAGAACGCGGAGCTGTTGGGAAGGAAAGCCTCTGGAGGGGCAGTCGGCCGGGGTTGTTCTATGTAAAAAGGGAGTGTGTTCTGTTCACAATTGACACGTCAGGGTAGTGCTTATATCACCCCCCTCGTAACAAAGTAGAAAGAAAAATGACATGTATGGCGGCCCCCATGCTGCCCTCTCCGCTTTTT
>NW_005229925.1:0-227 GCF_000412655.1 Myotis brandtii
CAGCATTCAGGTTTTAGACTCTCTTTTGGGACCAGACTTTGAACGGTCCCTCCAGATGAGAGGACCACATTACAGGATTGAGGGGAAAAGGAGAGGGACTGTTCCCCTATGTCCCCCTGGGCACCGTTCATTAAGTTTAACATCCATTTTAATTCCTTTAAAATTATTTTCATTTAACGCTTTAATCACGTCTAACTAATATTTTAACGGAATTTGATTAAAATTGA
>NW_005229926.1:0-227 GCF_000412655.1 Myotis brandtii
GGCCTTTGGGGCAGCAAGGGGCGGAGACACTGGGTGTACTTGTCCACAGCCACTTTACCCCGGAAACCTGGGCGACTGGTCGCCTTGTCCTCTTCTTTCCAGCGCCACCCGCAGGCGCCCCTCTCCTCTCGCTGCTGCTCACGGGGACCAGGGACCATGGGTGGTGCCCGAAGAGGACTGCGCTCAGTGGGTCCAGTGCTCAGCCACTCCCCTCTCCAGAAAGCAAC
>NW_005229927.1:0-227 GCF_000412655.1 Myotis brandtii
CCCTAGAGTCTTATTGTAGGATAAAGCAGGCCAATTTGCTGGACAGAGGCCCATAACTTACCAATTTCTTTCCTGTACAACCGATGGGTGAAGTGACATTACTTGTGTCCACCACATAATGCCACTGCAATCGTCCTAGCAGGAGTCTGCTTTCAAGATCCTGTGAGGAAGTGAACTAGGGGTGGGTTATGAGTTATGTGGGGAAAGGAAGGTCTAAGATCTGGAGT
>NW_005229928.1:0-227 GCF_000412655.1 Myotis brandtii
ATTCTAAAATATGATTATGTTACCCTCCTTCCTAAAAGTTTGCAATGGTTTTTTTACACTGCTATCAGGATAAAGCCCAAATTACTCAACATGGTTTACAAGCAGCTAGTCTTCTACCCTGTCATCCAAATTACTCTGTTTCATTTAAATGAGGTTTATTTTAGTTCTTTCAATAAGCCATGATCACTCTTACCCTATATATTTCCACATGATGTGGCCTCTACCTG
>NW_005229929.1:0-227 GCF_000412655.1 Myotis brandtii
CACTACCTAGCTTCCTTCTATCTCCTCAGGTGGAAGAAGGTGGAGGGAGGGTTGTGAATTCCCTTGGTGGGGATTCAGCTATACTTTGGGGTGCCTGATGTTGTAACTTCCAGACTTAAGTCTGATTAAGTGTAACTTCCACTCTCAGTCAGACCAGCCAGTCTAACTCCTCTCTCCTTTGTCAACTCCAAGCTGCCTAAGCTGGTATATTTTATTATGTAAAGTAG
>NW_005229930.1:0-227 GCF_000412655.1 Myotis brandtii
TGTCTTGCCATTCCCCAGAGTGCCTGGCAGAGACCAAGTGCAGGGCTGCCTGCTCACAGCACGCGGGGCATTTGCAATCCTGGGGCCCACCAGATGCTGGGAACGCACCAGTATGCTCACACCCTGCATGCTGGACACACTCACTTTCAAAAGAAATCTTCAAGGCTCTGTTCTAGGAAGGAGCGTTTCCTACAGCAAGTGTGCACCGAAGGGCCTCCCTGGACCCC
>NW_005229931.1:0-227 GCF_000412655.1 Myotis brandtii
AGGAATTAAAAGAAAAGTTGAAATTGGCAGAGGAATCAGAAAAGAAGAAAAGCTGATACTACAGCGAATTGAACTGTAATTGCTTAAAGTTCCATTGAAATGATATGTTGACAATAAATAGTCTCATAAAAACTTCTGAAGTACATATTAAATATAAATAAATCCTAATGATGATTTTTAAAACTAGTATTGTCAATCTTAATGTTTACTGTACTTTTATTTGCCAT
>NW_005229932.1:0-227 GCF_000412655.1 Myotis brandtii
CCCCCATCTTGTCCTCTTTGGCACCTGGGTTTACTCTCCTTCCCAGGCATCAGCTTATCTCCGTTTGGTTCAGTACAACTGAACCATCTATCTATTAACCTGATGTCTGTGGCCTTGCTCAAAACCACTGCCTATGCCATGTCCTACCACATATACATATATTGACACCCTATGATCTAATCTGATCCCAAACTCTGAGGGCCCAGCATTGAACCCCAAAATTGGGA
>NW_005229933.1:0-227 GCF_000412655.1 Myotis brandtii
AAAAGTAGGAATCCTTTACACAATATTCCTATCTCTACATCTTCTAGCTACAATGATTTCCAAAAGATCCCTGCCTGATCAAGTACACAAGTGCCTCCCTGTCACTAGTACTTGCAGTGCTTGGTGAAAACACATGTTTGAGGGACAGTGCTGAAGGTCTGACAGGTGTGATTATGGCTATTAAGCTACAGTGGCCTCTGAGAAGGCAATGGTGGCTCCGGCTTAAT
>NW_005229934.1:0-227 GCF_000412655.1 Myotis brandtii
GAAAATGCCATGTTCACATAAATGAGCCTACAGAACCCTCCATATGTATAATCAGAATTGTGGTGGATTTTATATTTTCATAGAGAATCACTAACATATATTTCACATTTTGGACCAAACATAAGATATTGTTTGGTTTTATGTTTGCTTTTTGCAGAATGATGAATGTACTTTATGATGATACGTTATCTAATTGACTTTGGAATCATAGCCCCCTTTTTACCTTT
>NW_005229935.1:0-227 GCF_000412655.1 Myotis brandtii
AGGTGTATGTATATATTAGATATTTTATTAATATATTTACACCTAGCTCAGGTATTAAATAAAGTGACAGAATTAAGTTCAAAACCACATTAATGACCAAAAAGATAAATGCATTAAATGCACCAGTTAAAAGAGAGATACAATCATAGGTTGCTACATTTTTTATTTATTTATTTTTCTATTGATTTCAGAGAGGAAACATCAATGATGACAGAGAATCATTGATC
>NW_005229936.1:0-227 GCF_000412655.1 Myotis brandtii
GCTGAGCAGTATTCCATTGTGTATATGTACCACATCTTCTTATCCAATCAAGACTTTTATTTGACTAAAGTTCTACATAACTCACTTTTCCTGTTTTGTTGCTAAGCATGTAATGCAATTATTTTTCTCCAGGAATTTTGTTGGAACTCCAGGCATGAGGTATCCTTTCCTTCCTACATTGCTGGTGAAGAAGCCTTTGGAACTTATGCTGCTGGGGAATTTCTAAA
>NW_005229937.1:0-227 GCF_000412655.1 Myotis brandtii
GAACTATTAAAAATGATTGACAAATTTTGAGTTAAAAAACTGTTAAAAAATTCTCTATATTTAATTTCAACTTTATAATAGATTACAGGAAGATGCTCATGAAACAAATACAACATTTGTTTCAGTACATGTCTTTAAATGATAGACTTATAAGTATGTAAACAGCTATTATAATAAAAAGTTCCCAAACGCTGCCTGTAAGAAATCAGGCAAATTTTACCATAAGC
>NW_005229938.1:0-227 GCF_000412655.1 Myotis brandtii
AAAAAGCAAATATACCTAAAGCAGACATTTCATGAGCTTAAAAATGTATTTGTAACTAGATGGACATTTTCCTTCTCCCTTCCTCCCCTCCAGGTGCAAGCAACCCCATGGGACCTGAGATTTCTATAGTCAAGGTTGGGAAAAGAACAGACAGGCAATAGCAATACATAAGCAGAAAATGGTAGAGAATGAAATTACAGAAACCTCGTAAGAGCAGACCTTTGACC
>NW_005229939.1:0-227 GCF_000412655.1 Myotis brandtii
GATTCTCACATGTAGCAGGAGTTAAGTGAGTGCCACATGATTCAGAACTCTCCTGGTGGAGAAGTCTGTGGTGGATTGTAAATAGTCCCCCCATGAATGGGACTTGTTTGTTGAAAAGTGTTGGGGGTCGGGGACCGTAGTTCAACTTGGCCAATAAATTCTTATTGAGCACTTCTCAGTGTCAGACTCTATTTGAGGCAGAGCTGTGAACAAAACTCACTAAATCT
>NW_005229940.1:0-227 GCF_000412655.1 Myotis brandtii
AACCCAGGTATGTGTCCTTGACTGGGAATTGAACCTGCAACCCTCCACTGCACAGACTGAAAATTCTCTCTTTAAAAAAATTTTTAATTGTGGTAAAATTTACGTAACATAGACTTTACCATTTTTAAGTGTACAGTTTAGTTGTGTTAAATGCATTCACATTGTGGTACAACCAACCTCCAGAACTCTATGACTTTGGTTTTATTTATTTAAAAAAATAAGATTTT
>NW_005229941.1:0-227 GCF_000412655.1 Myotis brandtii
TTTTCTCTTCTCTTGCTGCCTTTAAGATTCTCTCTTTTCCTTTCATTTTTGGCATTTTAATTACTATGTTTGGGCGTGGGCCTGTTTGGGTTCTCCTTATTTGGGGTTCTATGTACCTCCTGAACTTCTGTGACTTTTTCCTTTACCAGATTAAGAAGGTTTCCTGCTATTATTTCTTCAAACACCTTCCCTTTGCCTTTCTCCCTTTCTGCCTCTTCTGGCACACC
>NW_005229942.1:0-227 GCF_000412655.1 Myotis brandtii
TTACAATAACTTTATTTATTTTTATTCTTTTGAAATCTTTATCAAAGGCCAGTGAGTTAAATGAATTTTTATTTAGGGACACAAAAGTAATACTGTCGCTCTAGTCTAGGCACAAAGGTTTTGGTTCTGGGCTGAAATAATTAACAAAACATGTAAAATTAATATTTTTTTCCTACAATAAGAGTTCAGCACAAATATACAAAATAGTAAGTCCATATAAAGGGGTG
>NW_005229943.1:0-227 GCF_000412655.1 Myotis brandtii
GAGCCCAGGGACAAAGGTGGGGCTGCACCTCACGGGCTGTGGTCTGAGTGGGAGGCCCTGGCAGCAGGCCTGAGCGGAGGCCTCCACTCTACCCATGGCTCACAGTGGGGGCCCTGAGCAGCTGGGAGAACTTGAGGGACCAACTCACGAGGCTCCACCAAATGCTGGCACAAGTCCAACACATGAACTCCTGGGCACACCCGCTGTGAGACACTGTGTCCTCAGAT
>NW_005229944.1:0-227 GCF_000412655.1 Myotis brandtii
GCGCCCACCTCTCCCTGAGTCTCAGGCCCCGGCTCCTGCTGTGCTCTCGGCGTCAGGCTACCGGCTCCTCCTTTCCCGGCCTTTCCCCTCACACCCCTCAGCAGGAGCCCATCGCGCTGTGTTCCCAGCAGCCTTTGCACCTCTCCTGCCACTGGTCTTCCAGAGAGACCAACAGGGGCAGAGAGGGAGAGAAGAGCCCTGGCCGGTGTGGCTCAGTGGATAGAGCG
>NW_005229945.1:0-227 GCF_000412655.1 Myotis brandtii
TCAATCATGCCTACTTAATGAAATCCCAATAAAAACTTGTCACTAAAACTTGTATGAGCTTCCCAAGTTGGCAATACAATGCATATTGCCACATATCAGCGTATAACACTTCTAGAAATATGATTTTGGATATTATTTAATTGCTTAGAGTGACCTTGGATTTTTTTCATTAAAAAATAAAAATCATGACACCTGGCTTACTGAGATATGGTAAAGAAGATTCCATA
>NW_005229946.1:0-227 GCF_000412655.1 Myotis brandtii
GGGGGTGTTGCCAGGGCCCCACACGCTGCAGGTGGCCCTGGGCTGCGCGGTGGGGGCAGACAACAGCACCAGCGGCTTCTGGAAATACGGCTACGATGGCGAGGACCACCTCGAGTTCCGCCCCGAGACGCTGAGCTGGAGAGCCGCGGAGCCCGGGGCCTGGGCCACCAAGATGGAGTGGGAAGAGAACGCGATCCGGGCCCGGCAGAACCGGGCCTACCTGGAGA
>NW_005229947.1:0-227 GCF_000412655.1 Myotis brandtii
ACCTGTCATACTTTCAACAATAAAGATTTATAAATAAACTAGAGGCTCCGTGCACGACATTCATGCACTCGGGGGAAGGGGTCCCTCAGCCCGGCCTGCGCCCTCTTGTGGTCTGGGACCCCTCGCTCCTTACCGTCCGCCTGCTCACTGCTCCTTACCGTCCGCCTGCTCGCTGCTCCTTACTGCTCTATTTGCTGCTCCTTAGCGCTGCCATGGAGACAGGAGAG
>NW_005229948.1:0-227 GCF_000412655.1 Myotis brandtii
CAATTTGCATATTAGGCTTTTATATATATAGATAATTACAATACCTTATCACACTTTAAAAAAAATCTTGCCCTACCCAGTTTGGCTCAGTGGATAGCCATTGGGTCCCAGGTTCGATTCCCGGTCAAGGGCACATATCTCATACCTTGGTTGTAGACTCAATCCCCACACTTGGTTGGGACATGTGTGAGAGGCAACCAATTGATGTGTCTCTCTCATATCAATGT
>NW_005229949.1:0-227 GCF_000412655.1 Myotis brandtii
ACCCTCTCTAGCAATATATAGGATACTAGAGGCCCAGCGTGTGAAATCGCTCGAGACCCAGACCCGGCGCGCCGCGGGACCCAGAGTCAAGTCCTACCGACACCGCAGGATGCAGCGTCAAGTCCTGCCGGCGCCGTGGGATCCATCAATGCACCTCCTGGTGACCGGTCTTTGGTCGTTACAACATTACAACCACTGGGTTTTTATTATATAGATAGGTAAATAAG
>NW_005229950.1:0-227 GCF_000412655.1 Myotis brandtii
GGTCCTGCGTTTGATTCCCGGTCAGGGCACAGGCCTGAGTTGTGGGCTTGATCCCTGGTAGATGGTATGCAAGAGGCAGCCGGTCAATATTTCTCTCTCACCGATGTTTTTTCCCCCTCTCTCTCTGAAATCAATGCAAAAAAATATTTAAAATAAAATAAAATCAGGATAGGAGAGGATTTACCTCGAGGGGGGTTGGGAAAATGAGCTCATAGGCTGGGAGCAGG
>NW_005229951.1:0-227 GCF_000412655.1 Myotis brandtii
TCTGGGTCCACGCGAAATAAAGACTCCTAATTAATTGTCTCTTTAAGGCGTCTTGGATCTAGCTCGCTGATTTACGAAACAACAGTACTACTTTCTATAGAAGCTTTATTATTACTGTACAGTTTCTGAAACAGTCTCTGTAAATTCCCACTTTTAAAACACCAGTAATGCAGCTGTTTTAGAGATCTGCGGGGTGAAAGAGTTAGTGAAATGAACTATCCCTTTGA
>NW_005229952.1:0-227 GCF_000412655.1 Myotis brandtii
TGGGTGTGGGTAATTTTTTCCAAGCCTTTGAATATAATCGGCTCCATTTCGCCTGTGAAGCAGTTTTTCTTTGAAGAGCTGACTTACGATTGTCAATAAGCTAGTGACTTAGACAAGAGAAAATTACTTTAAAATAACAGCCACAGCTCAGCCCGTGCCACACTAAGTCCAGTGTTGCATTTCTGTGCGCACGGCTGTAGGAGCTGGAAGGGCACGCAGACGTGAGC
>NW_005229953.1:0-227 GCF_000412655.1 Myotis brandtii
AAGTTTGTTTTCATTAGCCCTGGACATACCGAAGCCAGTCAGCCAGGATTGTTTGCTAAGGCTGCCTTTGACGGGTCTGCTCCCTGTCCTAGTAAGTGCAAATGTAGAGAATTGCAGTGTTGATATGAATGGGTTGCCTGCTTCAGGCAGCCTGAATCCAGAAGCTATGAAGCTCTCCTAGTATTAAGGAAAAGGGAGCTAAATTTGATGGAACTATTTTTTTTAAA
>NW_005229954.1:0-227 GCF_000412655.1 Myotis brandtii
ATTCTATTTTTCTTTAAAAAGACAATAACACAAATATATTTATTTGTTTAAAGGGTTGGTCTTTTTACCTTAAATCAAAAGTATCATGGCCTTTGCCAGATAGCTCAGTTGATTGGAGCTTCATCCTGTACACCAAAGGGTTGCCGGTTTGAATCTTGGACGGGGCACTTTGCTGGGTTGCAGGTTTGATGCCTGGATGGCTTCATACTGATCAATGTTTCCTTCTC
>NW_005229955.1:0-227 GCF_000412655.1 Myotis brandtii
TCAAAAAGAGAAAAACTTTTCTTAATTTAGAAAAAAATGAGTTAACCTTCAAATAATGTTGATGCCGGGAAGGTTGAATTTGAGTAAGAAGAGAGAGAGGCTTATGACTGACTGGAGGATCTTGTACTAACTAGTTTCAACAGGGAAAAATGTAGTCCTAATTTAGAGTGGTGGAAAAAGAAATAAGAATGACAAGACTGAAAATAATCTACACTAGTGTCTCCAGA
>NW_005229956.1:0-227 GCF_000412655.1 Myotis brandtii
AAGTGACACCGACCACCCTTGGTTGGTAGCCCAATCGACCACCTTGGAAAGAGAGTGGGGAATCCTGACTTTACGTGAACACCCCAATTTCTTAAGTTGGCAACTAATGCGAACTTCAGCTGTTTGGGCCAAACCAGAAAGGCGGTCAGGCCTGGTGTCCAGGTCACTGGGCAGCACTGGGATCAGCCCAGCACAATGCTGGGAGGTGAAAGGGGAAGGACGGAAGA
>NW_005229957.1:0-227 GCF_000412655.1 Myotis brandtii
GGCAGAAACCCGCACTAGCCTCTCGGGAAACAGAACCTCACATGCAGCCTCCACTCTGCATCACTGGGAGGCACAGGCAGAGGTGCTGTGCTCATCTAGGTGTGCTGGCAATTGTGCGTCCCAGGGCCCTGTCAGGGAGAGTCAGGACCTCCTCATTTCCGGCTGGAGCTCCCCATAGGTGAAACAGGCGGGCAGACTTGGCCCTTCCGGGCACTGAGGAATCTGGG
>NW_005229958.1:0-227 GCF_000412655.1 Myotis brandtii
CCCTTGACCCTTCAGTCCGCAGGCTGACACTCTATCCTCGGAGCCAAACTGGCCAGGGCGATTCTGGTGTTTTTTAAAGAGCATACACAAGCCCCTTGAGCCCGCAATTCCATGTCTAGGAACGCAGCCCTCAGACACAGTTACAGAAATGAGCAAGGACATGTGAACAGGGACGGTCAGTGTTGGCGTCCCCTGTAATAAGCACGAAGCTGCAAACGGCCATCCGA
>NW_005229959.1:0-227 GCF_000412655.1 Myotis brandtii
CTTTTAAACAGCCTTCAGGGAAGCATTCAGACGCTTCGAGCTCTATGTGGTCTATTGTGAAAGGGAAGGGGTCTAGAGTCCCCAGAGAGTCCCTGTGCTTTCCTCCGAACCTCTGCTTTCTCTGTGGCAGAGGGTCCTCTCTGGTCTTGATCTCTTGGACCATGCACAGCTACCCTCTGAGAAGCAGCCGATAGATGTGCAGCTCATTTTCTTGAATCCGAGACAAA
>NW_005229960.1:0-227 GCF_000412655.1 Myotis brandtii
AGTTTGAAGGCTAAACAAGAGCATTAAAAACAAAGTCGTAAAATAAGTGAAAGATTCAGTTTGTGACACCAAGCCTCTTTCTTCTATGTAACTCCTAAAGAATCAAAACTTCAAAGACAGACTGTTACTTGGCTAGCAGGACTGAACATACCTCTCCTAATCTCTCTTTGAAATACCTACAATGACAAAGAGAAGCATAAAAATCAC
The DNA here is from genome assembly GCF_000412655.1 of Myotis brandtii. Taxonomy (NCBI): domain Eukaryota; kingdom Metazoa; phylum Chordata; class Mammalia; order Chiroptera; family Vespertilionidae; genus Myotis; species Myotis brandtii. The sequence goes on from NW_005229960.1 coordinate 208, forward strand.
TATCGTATAAGCTAGCATTT
>NW_005229961.1:0-227 GCF_000412655.1 Myotis brandtii
GATGAGACAATCAAAGTTTGAGAGGGAGACTCATTCATCAGGGCCTGTATGGCTCAGTTGGTTGGGCGTTGTCCAGTGCACTAAAAGGTTGCTGGCTTGATGCCCAGTAGATGGTGTGGGAGTGCAGAAGGCAGCCGATCATGTTTCGCTCAAATCGATGTTTCTCTCTCTTCTTCTCTCTCTAAAAATAAAATTTTTTTTAAAAAGAGGGAGAATTATTCTACTAA
>NW_005229962.1:0-227 GCF_000412655.1 Myotis brandtii
CCATAAATGAGTGAGATCATGTGGTATTTTTCCTCCACCTTTTGTTCTATTCAGGACCTCCGTGGCTTGGATGATGCACATTGACATTGGGGAGGGCAGTCTACTGAGTCCAATTGAAGTGCTAATCTCATCCGGAAGCACCCTCACAGACACACCTGGCAAAAATGTTTAATCTTGGAGACCCCTTGGCCCAGTAACTGTGTACATATACCGTTAACCATCACGTT
>NW_005229963.1:0-227 GCF_000412655.1 Myotis brandtii
CGGGCCGGATCGACGGGAAGTAGAGGTCCCGTCGCAGGCAGGACTAGGCTGACTGTGGTACAGCCACGTGGCGAAATATCACGATGGGCCTGCATTAAAAGGTGCTGACATACTTTTGGTGAGTTGATATTAATAAGATCTCTTAGAGAGAAATTTGGCAAGTCTACTTAAATACATTTATCTGAGGTATTGAATACCCCTGAGGTATCTATCCCAGGACTGGTTAT
>NW_005229964.1:0-227 GCF_000412655.1 Myotis brandtii
CCCTCAAGTCTCAAAAGGCTGTCATATCTTCCCTTTGTACCCCAACTATACCCAAGAGAGGGCTCTGCCTGAAGTCTCTGTGCATTAATAGTAGAAAGGACAGTGATCAGAGCCCACTGTCATTTGTCACCACTGGTTGATTTTCATGGAACAGGGGCCCACAGGCCTTTCTCCTGCTCTGACCAGGAAAGTCAGAGATCACTTGGCAATTCACCCAGAGTAGTCAT
>NW_005229965.1:0-227 GCF_000412655.1 Myotis brandtii
AATATTTATTGAACACTTACTAGCTACCAGGCTCTATTTTAAGTATGAGGATTCAGCAGAAGGCAAAACAAAACAAAACAAAACAAAAAACAAACAAAAGAAATACTCTCCAAGAGGGACAGGGTTCGGGTGAATGAGGTCAATGTCAGAAAAAAAGGGACAGCTGCAATACTTTCAACAATAAAGAAAAATTTTAAAAAATACACACACACACACACACACACACA
>NW_005229966.1:0-227 GCF_000412655.1 Myotis brandtii
GTTTTCCTTCCTCCGCGCCTGCCCGTCGCAGGAAAACGTGGTAATTATCTGGCCGGGGACGCAGCGGCGAAGCCTGTGTCCTTTACACCGTAACCACTCCGCTCTCCGGAGGAGCCTTTACACGGTTCCTTCGTAAGAACAATGCTCCTGTTACTGACAATCACATTCAAGTGCAGTTCAGAATAATTTGGGGTATTTTAAAGGTTTAGGTCTTTCTTGTACATCAA
>NW_005229967.1:0-227 GCF_000412655.1 Myotis brandtii
AGAGTTAGGATTGTTGTGCTCTCATTTCCATGTGTTTTAAGGTATTATTTCACTATTTCCTTGATCTCATTGTTAAACACTCATTGTTTAGTAACATGTCAATTAGCCTCCAAGACTTTCTCTGTTTTACAGTTTTTTCTTTCTTTTAAATCCTATAATTACTACTTTTTATTGTGGTCAAATAAATATGAGATTTAGAGTTTTAACCACAGTTAAGTATACATTAA
>NW_005229968.1:0-227 GCF_000412655.1 Myotis brandtii
CCAGATGTTTGGTTATGTAGTTCTCTCTCTTTCCGTGGGGAGAGGCAGGGTTCCTCTAAGTTCAGGTAGTTGCGCTGCTTGGGGTCTTTTGTTTCCAGGTTAGTAGCCTATCTCTGGATGCCGTGGATGCTGGGTGAGGGGAAACTGACCGTCAGGGAGGCCAGATTTGGTCAGATCGGCGGGAGGGGACACGTGAAAGATATTTTGAAGCATTATCTCAAGAAAAT
>NW_005229969.1:0-227 GCF_000412655.1 Myotis brandtii
AGTCTGTTATAAATGTTAGTAATTAGCCTTTGAGATGATTCCTTTTTTGTGAAGCAGAATTAACCTGTCTGACCATTATAACATGCATTGCCCTGTCACTTCAGGTTTCCTTCACTGAGCTCACAAGCTGCCTTCATTTCTCAGGCCGACCTGTCTGTTCTCAGGAAGCAATGCATTCTGCTGACTAGGGCTGCTTTGGTTTGGCCCCTCGGCTACATCTCAGGGTA
>NW_005229970.1:0-227 GCF_000412655.1 Myotis brandtii
TATATTTTAAATATGTGCAGTGTATTATATATCAACTATAGGCCCAGTGCATGAGATTCATGCACTCAGTGGTGGTGGTAGGGGGGGGGGGTCTCTCATACCTCCTTCACCCTCTCCCAGTCTAGGAGCCCTTGGGGGATGTCCCATGCCATGGAGGCAAGAGAGGCTCCTGCCACTGCAGCTGCGCTAGGCAGCCATGAGCCCTGCCTCTGGCTGAGCAGCACTTC
>NW_005229971.1:0-227 GCF_000412655.1 Myotis brandtii
CCAAATCACTGGTGTTGCTTAGATCTCAATTTCAACAGAAACGAGTGTCTTGAAGTGATCATCCTGGGAGGCCACAGCTATGAAAAAGATCATTTTCCCTCAAGGTGGTCTAATTTCCTACTTTAGACACAACCTCTATAAGAACGTACACATTCAGGGCCGCCACATTTGATCATCTCAGCAATTTTCCGCATAACCCTTTGCTATCAGTGTTTCACAGACATTGA
>NW_005229972.1:0-227 GCF_000412655.1 Myotis brandtii
GTGTGCCCTCGGGCAAATGAAATGCCCCAAGTCTCGGTGTTCTTCATTTGTCCAGTGGATCGTGGTAAGTCAGGATAAACAAGACGATGAGTGAAAGCTGCGCAGTGACACTCAGCACACGGCGAGTGTTCAGTAGAGACTGCTATTGACAGAACTATTCTGAGAGGAGCCCTGGGACGAAGTCCAAGTGCAATGTGGTTCTCAGATGGTCTATCTTAATGCAAGGA
>NW_005229973.1:0-227 GCF_000412655.1 Myotis brandtii
ACTCATTCTTGTACACCCACAACTTCTCATGGCTTCTTCATATAGACTCAGTGTCCAAGAAGGCCCAGTCCCTGGCAGAGGGGCTCAGACCCAACAGTTAGTATAGGGAGCAGGGTTTGAGAAGGAACCTGCTAAAATCCAACTGTGGTTTGCTCCTAAGGACTTTTCATCTAAATGTTTTATGCTTGTTTATTTTAAGAAAAACATAGGTTTGGTATTTTTGGGTC
>NW_005229974.1:0-227 GCF_000412655.1 Myotis brandtii
GCCCAGCCCATAGAAAAGAGGTTACTGGATTTTTAAATCTGAGGAAATAATTTTTTATTCTAACTCACTTTGCTAAACTACAGCACCAACTATGAAAATATCACATACGTTGGCTACAAAAACAACATGGAGAAATTAACATCACAGCCTGTTTCAGAGGAGAGAAATTTTCTAGCCTTTCACCAGAATTTTTCTTTCTGACATTATTGAGCTGCTTAGTATTTAAG
>NW_005229975.1:0-227 GCF_000412655.1 Myotis brandtii
AAAAAAAAAAAACCTGCCCTCTTTTTTCATGCTTTGTCAATTTTATCTTATTAACTAATACCAAATCCCAGGTGAGAGTTCAATTACAAATCTCCATTTTCAACTGACAGAATCTTTGATCCTCATCTACCTGGAGCTGTCTGGTCACATGCTCACTTCCTAACATAATAACATCCACTCAGACATTATTGAAAGAATCTTTGTAGGGCCTAGAAAACTGGTTCTTT
>NW_005229976.1:0-227 GCF_000412655.1 Myotis brandtii
AAAAAATAAGTGAAGGAAGGGCAAATTGCTAAAAGGACTGTAAGGATAGAAAGTTCTGGTCAGAGGGTGGGATGTTTCCATACATAGTTTCAGACAGAAAAAGTTCCCAAGTCGGGACAAGGATGAGGGCATGCCCGTGGGATCAGGTGGCTGCGTGGGGAGAAATGAAGATTGTTAAGAACCTGGAGGAGTCCTGTGGACTGAAGGGTCCCAGGTTCGATTCCAGT
>NW_005229977.1:0-227 GCF_000412655.1 Myotis brandtii
AGGGCCAGAAATGATCTAAACAAGCAAGGATTAAGGATGATATTTTATTTGGGGGAAGGGAGCCAGAATCAATGAATCTTGACCCCGACCTGTTCTTTAGAATACAAATCCAGAACATGTGTTTGACAAGTATGAGGGTTGCTCAAGCAAGAATGTCTTTATTGGGGCCGGGGGGTGGGGGGGAGGAGAGGGACCATCTGATGTGACTAATGAGAGACTTCCAACCC
>NW_005229978.1:0-227 GCF_000412655.1 Myotis brandtii
TTTTAAATGTATAGAAAATTTGAGAAGATAACACCGAGAGTTCCCATATGCCTTCTCACCCAGTTTCCCGTTATTAATATCTTACATTGGTACAGCACATTGACTGAAATTTACAAGCCAATATTTTCTGACTTTATGGAGGTATAATTGAAACCAATACTCGTGAACATTAATAATGGGCTAATGTCTACAAAGATTTATTTTTAAGTGCACAGGCATGAGGGCCT
>NW_005229979.1:0-227 GCF_000412655.1 Myotis brandtii
TTTTGTATCTTCTTGAAGTTTTCCATTTAAAAAGTTGCAAAGGCCTGGGGTAGGGCAGGAATGGGGTGGAGGGGGATAATAAGGGAAAAAGGGGGAGGGGAACATCTGTAATAGTCTCAACAATAAAGATAAAATTAAAAGTTGTGAAGGGTAAAAGGAAAGTATTGTTGTCATTAGCTAATTATTAAAAGAAAGAGAGCCCTAACTGGTTTGGCTCAGTGGATAGA
>NW_005229980.1:0-227 GCF_000412655.1 Myotis brandtii
AAAGTTAAATGTACTGTTAACAGCAGGATTTTTTTTTAAAAGAAGGTAAATAATTATTTTTTTTTAAATGAGGAACACTTCACGAATTTGCATGTCATCCTCCGCAGGGGCCATGCTAACCCTCTCTGTGTTGTTCCAATTTTAGTTTGTGTGCTGCCGCAGTGAGCACTAAGTCATGATTTTTGAAAATGAATGTAGAAGATGAAAAATTAATGTAAACTTCAAGA
>NW_005229981.1:0-227 GCF_000412655.1 Myotis brandtii
GAGAGACAGAAACATTGATGAGAGAGAAACACTGATCAATTGGCCACCTCCTGCACGCCCCCCCGCCAGTGGGGATTGAGCCCGCAACCCGGGCTCGTGCCCAGGCCAGGAATTGAACCAGTGACCTCCCGGTGCACGGTACAATGTTCAACCAGCCAGGCCAGGCTAAGGTTTTTAAGAAGCAGGTGTGGCCCTAGCCAGGTTGGCTCAGTGGATAGAGCGTCAGC
>NW_005229982.1:0-227 GCF_000412655.1 Myotis brandtii
CCTTCTTGCAGGAACAACAAAGCAGATGACTGAGTGCTACTCATATGAGGCCAGTCCTGGAGACACCTTGTGGTGGAAATCCTGATTATAGTTTTACAGGCAATAGAAAACTTGGTGGTTCCTACTCTGAGAATCTTTTTAATGAATCAAATAAACTTGTAATACTAAACTGATTAATATTTGTCTTTAAGTGAAAATTTGTGCCATCTTCTTGCATAGAGAACATT
>NW_005229983.1:0-227 GCF_000412655.1 Myotis brandtii
TTTTTTTAGAGAGAGAGAGAGAAAGGGAGAGGGAGAGGGATGGAGGGAGGGAGAGAGAAAGAGAAAAATTGATGTAAGAGAGAAACATTAATTGGTTGCCTCCTGTATGCCCCTAACCAGGGATTGAATCTACAACCTTTTTTGGTCTAGGGGAGGATGCTCCAACCAACTTTACCACTGGCCAGGTAGGAGATATTTTCTTTTTTAAAATCTGCTTACCATCCCTC
>NW_005229984.1:0-227 GCF_000412655.1 Myotis brandtii
GGATGGAGCTGGATTATTCCACATCAAGATGACTCTTATCAGATACAGATCACAGGGTGATATGATTTGCTACATTCGCAACCCTCTGTCAGAAGAAGAAAAAAAAATAAATATCATCTTAGCTGGTGAGTGTTTGGCAGGGTTTGGTTGTGAATAAAGCAACATATAGAGAAAATAAATGAGATAATTAATGTTAAAAAGCTTTGTACATTATCAAGCACTCTTTC
>NW_005229985.1:0-227 GCF_000412655.1 Myotis brandtii
CTTTTGCCAGGCACTGTTCTGAAAACTTTATATATGTAATTGCATTTAATTTTCACAGTAGCACTTTTTGTTATATTATATTACTATTATTCCCATTTTAGAGAAGAATGCAGAAATAGGAACGCTTTTTAGGCTAGGATACCAGTCAGATAAGCTATTTAAATAGATAGGATCTAGAAACTCTTACAACTGCATTTTCTTTAATAGCCTTCCCAGACCATTCTGTC
>NW_005229986.1:0-227 GCF_000412655.1 Myotis brandtii
TTACTTAGAGGCAAATGCATTCTTGATGTCATTCCCTTAATAAGTAAATTCTCATCAGACTAATAATGAATAAAACTGAAAAACCATTTTATTAATTCATACTTAATAAAATGTATTTTTACTAATGATATGATTGTATCCTATTAAAGGCATCACCTTTCCATATTTTCTAATTAAATTTAGTATTGAGGTGACATCCTATATAATAAAAGGCTAATAGGCAAATT
>NW_005229987.1:0-227 GCF_000412655.1 Myotis brandtii
CTTTAACAGAAAGTATTGGGAAAACTGGAGAAACACAAGCAGAACGATGAAATTGGACCCCTATCTCACACCACTCTCAAAAATTAACTCAAAATGGATCAAATATTCAAACCCAAGACTTAATACTATAAAACTACTAGACGAAAACATAGGAAAGAAACTTGTCAATATCATGGTTGCCAATGGTTTTTTTTTTTAACATGGTGCCAAAAGCACAAACAACAAAA
>NW_005229988.1:0-227 GCF_000412655.1 Myotis brandtii
CACTTAGCTGGCGGTGATCGGTATCTTCACCCATTGCCGGTGTGTGCCATGTTCCTTCACTTTGACGCTGACCTGTTCATTCACACGTTAACTCATTTCTCCACCAAATACTTATCACCACCTGCTCTGCACGAGGCACGGTTCTTGGACCAGCAGTTCAGCGGGGAGTAGCACAAGGCCGCGGCCTCCTGGAGCCCACCCGGGGAGGGTAAGGAGAGACCGGAAGT
>NW_005229989.1:0-227 GCF_000412655.1 Myotis brandtii
CTTTTGTACAGTGGCAGCTCCAGGGATTAGGGAGTTGGCTAACTAAGAGCCAGAGAAACTAGGCACCTGTAATCAGGTCCTCCAGGGGCTGAAAACAAATCCTGGTTTTGGTCTGATGGTTTGATACCCAGTCATTCAGTCAATTTTCAACACTTCAAGAGGCCTCACAATGAGCCAGCCCCTGCACTAGGCATCAAGAAGATACAATCACGCCCTCAAGTTGCTCA
>NW_005229990.1:0-227 GCF_000412655.1 Myotis brandtii
TTTCCTCTCTCCTTTGGGAAATGGGACTGGATTCATGAGGGTTTCAAGAGTATCTGTACTATTTCATATAATGTGAAATAGTATATAGAAATAGAAAAAATATATTTTTTAATATAATGGTGTGTAGATGAATGTTTATCTTTTTCCTTGTGAATTGTGTGTGTCTACAATATTTCATTATAACATTTTAAAAAAAGGATTTTATTGACTTTAAAAGCTTGAAAGCT
>NW_005229991.1:0-227 GCF_000412655.1 Myotis brandtii
ATGTGGGACTCTGTGATGGGCTGAGTTTTGTCCCCCCAAATGTATATATTGAAGTCCTACCCCCAGTACTTCATAATGGGACTGTATGTGGAGACAGGGTCTTTAAAGAGGAGACTACGTTAGACTATGGCCCTTAGAGTGGGCCCTAATCCAATCTGACTGGTGTGCTTATAAGAAGAGGAAATTTGGCCACAAGAGACACCAGGAATGTGCTCACACATACAAAA
>NW_005229992.1:0-227 GCF_000412655.1 Myotis brandtii
GAAATGTTTGAGGCTGATAAAAAGTTGCAGTCTTAATATTTATTTAAAAAGGAAGAACTGTCAGCTCATCAGAGACACTGGGCTGGAACTGATGAGTTACATGACCCTCCTGACTGAATTGTAATGCATTCTTTCCTAAGCTGTTCACGAAATCTAGGTAATCTCACGCCTCTTTTTTGTTTTGTTTTGTTAAGGTAACTGTAGATTCACATGCAATTGTAAAAAAA
>NW_005229993.1:0-227 GCF_000412655.1 Myotis brandtii
CCAGCACAAACGGCTTAGCCTGCTAACAGGCATTCCCAGCGCCTATACCGTGAGAGCGCGCAGCCCTGGGCCTCAGGACGCCATCATGGAGGCGGACCTCCCCGCTGTGCAGCTCTGTGTTGTCCTCTGGGCCGTCCATGCAGCCCTGGTGGCAGCAGTGCCATCCAGCTTCCTATCTTGTCAGCTCCCATGGAGTCTCTCCCCCACTAGTTCCAGTAAGAAAAGTC
>NW_005229994.1:0-227 GCF_000412655.1 Myotis brandtii
CTGACTTTGATATTAATATGATGGTTGCCAAGTGGTCATTTTCTAATTCCATCATTCTTTATACATTTCGGTTGACTTTCTACTTGAAGGAAGGGGTTTCTTTCACCCCATTTTATATATTATGTAACCTAATTATTGGGGCAAAAGTAGGCTTCCATTTGTTCATATGGAAAATAATACAAGAATTATAAGTAATAATAAGACCAGAATAAACTGTTCTCACATAC
>NW_005229995.1:0-227 GCF_000412655.1 Myotis brandtii
ATGTGATTTATTTTCTTGAATTGTCACTTTGATTTTAGTATAAGTATAACAATAATATAATATAAACTTGAGGATTCATGCTATTACTCAAATACTATTTATTCATTTTTGCCTCCTGTTACTCTATGTCTTTTAACTGCTCTTACATATTTCTATGTTTATTTGTCTTCTAACATAATGATGTGCCTACTGTAATGATTATCTTATTTTTATTACCTTGTAATTTT
>NW_005229996.1:0-227 GCF_000412655.1 Myotis brandtii
AGAGATGGCAAAGAAGACAACCCCAGAGAACAGGCCTATGGTACCTATAAGTGAAGTGAGAGGGTCTTGAGGATGCAAAAACAGCCTTGGAAAAGAGCCACCAGGCCCCTGGACTGGGTAGGAATGTTGAACTTGTCAGTCTTGACAAGGGCTATTTCAGGCCACTTGTCCACTGGCCTCAAAAACTGTGTTACTATAGAGAATGTTAGTGCTGGAAGGGAGCAGGG
>NW_005229997.1:0-227 GCF_000412655.1 Myotis brandtii
TTGCACGATGCCCAAGTTCAGTCTGTATCAAAGCTCAATTCCCAGCTGTGTTCCCGCCGGCTGGCGCTGCTGTACCCAGTACCCAGGCACAGCTTGGAGCCTGCTTGAAGTCCACTTGGCTATGGGCTATTAGGCCCACATGGTTGGTATGGATAGAAAATGCACAAATGAAAGGGGAAAGTGTATGTTCCCTCATTGTCATTTTGATTTACATCTCTCGGATGATT
>NW_005229998.1:0-227 GCF_000412655.1 Myotis brandtii
GAGGAGAAAGAGGGAGACAGAGATGAGGGAAAATGAATGGATGAGAGAGAGACAGAAGACATAGAGAGACAGAGACAGAGAGACAGGAGAGAAACAGAGGCAGAGTTAAGAAGACAGTGATCTAGAGATATAGACAGAGAAATAGGGAACTCCTAGAAAGAGAGAGAAAAAGATGCCAGAGAGACATGGAGAGATAGAGAGATGGAGAGCCAGATAGAGAAACAGAG
>NW_005229999.1:0-227 GCF_000412655.1 Myotis brandtii
ACAGCCTTTACAGTCTCAACACTCTCTCCAGAGCAGGCGAAGGTCCATGCACTTGATACAAGCTACTTATGCTGTTTGGCGGGCGTGGAGTGAGCGCCGCTGTCCTCTTCTCTATCTCTATTACCCCACCTTCGCTCAGCAGTGGCCTCCTGACAGGTCTCGCTGCGGGCTGCTCCATCCTGCACACGGAGCCACAGGATGGCTCTAGCAGCAGAGAGCATCCTGTG
>NW_005230000.1:0-227 GCF_000412655.1 Myotis brandtii
GCTCAGCCCTACTCTACCATCTGGAATATACCTCTACTCCCAATCACACCTAATGCTACAGGAAATCTTCCATCTTATAAACCATTCCCTCAGTTCCTAATCTCAAAATTTCACATTTTGTTAGCTGATACTCTAAGGAAAAATAATTAAAAATATTATCTCTCTATATATAAAAGCCTAATACGCAAAGTGTCCCCTCTGGAGTTCGACCTGGAGTTCAATCGCTC
>NW_005230001.1:0-227 GCF_000412655.1 Myotis brandtii
TTATCTTATTTAATATTAATCTATTTAAACTTAACAGCCCATGTGGCTAGCGGCTCCCTTATTGAACAGATCTGAACACTAGACAGAGACGAGGCCCCGGGCCTGAGCCCGTGGATGTACCAAGGTGTAGAAGTCAGGAGGACGAGGAAGCCAGCAAGGGAGAGAGGGGGAGCGGGAGAGGAGAGAATGATGTTCTGGAAACCACAAGCAGAGTCAAGTTAGACGTG
>NW_005230003.1:0-227 GCF_000412655.1 Myotis brandtii
GGCCTTGCTGCTCCTTCGCCGGGTTTTACAAGGAGCTCCAACTTTGAATCAGTATTTGTAATAGCCCCAGAGGTCCTCAAGGCCGTGTCCCAGAGAGATCGCAGGCTCGCCTGGGTGTAACGCCTGCTCAAAAGGCCCCTTGCAGCTTTCCCTATCGACTTTCGACAAAGAGGTCAGAGTCGAGGATCCTATCCCCCCCCCGCCCCCCGCCGCGCGCACGCCTTAAC
>NW_005230004.1:0-227 GCF_000412655.1 Myotis brandtii
ATATTTGTCTTTGATCTACTTGGAGTTTATTTTTTGTATACTGTGTATGAAATTGGTCCAATTTCATTCTTTTTACATGTATTTGTCTAGTTTTTCAACAACATTTATTGAAGAGACTGCCTTTATCCCATTTTATATTCTTGCTTCCTTTGTCGTAGGTTAATTAACCTTATAAGCAGGGATTTATTCATGTGCTATCTATTCCATTGATCTATCTTTTTTTAAAA
>NW_005230005.1:0-227 GCF_000412655.1 Myotis brandtii
GAGGCTGCTCACCAACTTCATTAAGGACCCAGATCGTTCCAGCTCTCCAATTTGCTTTTCTTTGGCTTGTTGCTTCTTGATCAAATTGGCTGCAACTGGCTAATATGTCCATTCCTAGTTGCAAGGAGGCTGGGAAAGTAAATCTCTCTTTTAGGCTTTACAGTAGCAGAAATAAAATGGAAAGAAGTCAGGAAAGACTCTTTGGTAGCCAGCCAACAATGTCTGCC
>NW_005230006.1:0-227 GCF_000412655.1 Myotis brandtii
AGCTCCCGTACCACGTGCCCCGCCTTCCTGGAGCTCTCACCTGCACCATCGAGTTAACTGTGGTCCCGCCTTCACCGTTCAAAATTTTAAAAAATTACGTGGGTTGGACTTTCGTCCTTCTAAATCCCTTCTTCTTGGAGGGTGCCCCACAGCATGTGCATTTTAAAATGACTCTCAAGGCCCTTCTAAGCCACCCGGGCCGGCCCTGGCTGTGGCCAGAGGGAGAG
>NW_005230007.1:0-227 GCF_000412655.1 Myotis brandtii
GGGCTCAGGCACCTCCCAGGCCACCTGCTACTTGGAGCACTTCTACATCCCTCAGGGGATGTCGGATTGCTGGTTTTGGCTGATGCTCGCAAGCCCAAATGGATCCTGCATTTTCAGAGGATGCAGGCCAGGCTGAGGGACATGCACTGGGCCTCTAGTATATATATGTAATTGGAATCCAAGACAGAGCAGAGAGGGGGCACCAAGAAAAATGTTTGAAGAAATCA
>NW_005230008.1:0-227 GCF_000412655.1 Myotis brandtii
TCCCCTTTTGGACCCAGTTCCTTCCTCTGAGGGTCCCCAGCCCAGCCGCTGACACTGCAGGGCTACAGGAGTGAGATCGGCAGGACCAGGAAGATGGAGGAAGTGCTTCATGGCGTCGACACTCTGGGTGCATCACCTCCCTGAATTCTGCAAGACAGATGGGTTAGCCCGGGGTAGCGGGTGCTTTTCTAAAACCTCATTGTGAAGTGCAACACTCACAGGTACAA
>NW_005230009.1:0-227 GCF_000412655.1 Myotis brandtii
TTTATAATCTATGTATATAAAAGCCAAGCGACTGGAACTACCGGTCGCTATGACATGCACTGCGGCTGGCCAACTGGCCCGATGGGGACAGGGCTGGCTGACCAACCTCCCACAACCCCTCCCCAAAGCTGGCCCCGATAGGCTAGGATCGGGGCAGGTTGGCCAGACCCCATCTGTGCACGAATTTGTACACCAGGCCTCTAGTAATAATAATAATAATAATAATA
>NW_005230010.1:0-227 GCF_000412655.1 Myotis brandtii
GCTAAATTTATTCCAAAGCATTTTACTGTTTTTGATGCTATTGTAAATGGGATAGTTTTCTGTATTTCTTTTTCAGATGCTTCATCATTATTATAAAGAAATGCATTTGAATTCTATATGTTAATTTTGTATCCTGACACTCTACTAAAACAATTGATTAATTCCAACAGTTTTTGACTGACTCTTTAGAATTTTCTCTATATGAGAGCATATCATCAGCAAATAGC
>NW_005230011.1:0-227 GCF_000412655.1 Myotis brandtii
AAATTGAGTGAATGAAAAGTCAATAAAATAGCAATAATGGTCTTCATCATCATACTAATGTTTGATCAATGCCTTACCTGGCAAATAAAGTAAATGCTAAGTAAATATTTGTTTACCTCAGTAACAACAAATGCCAGTTGAATGAATGTCTCTTTAAGAAAGATAGAGATAAGGTATTCATTCAACATATATCCACTGACTACCTGAAATGCCAGATAATATTCTCT
>NW_005230012.1:0-227 GCF_000412655.1 Myotis brandtii
TTAAAAAATCTTGGTCTTCAAGAGAATAAGCAAAATCCTGTCCTGACCAGCTTCCTCCGTGGTTAGAGCATCGGCCTGCAGACCAGTGTGTCTTGTGTTTGATGCCCCCAGTCAAGGGCAGGTACTTCGGTGCCTGCAACCGTGTAGGAGGCAACCAATCAATGTCACTGTCTCGTTGCTCCTCCCCCACCCCCTCCCCCACTCTCTCTAGAATCAATGGAAAAAAT
>NW_005230013.1:0-227 GCF_000412655.1 Myotis brandtii
TTGGATCCAGCCTTCTTTCCCACAATGACAAATGTGGTAGTTAAAGCGAACCTGTGAATCCTGGCTTGACACCCTCCCCCCAGTCCCCATTAAAAAGCAAAAGCATTTTCTATATGACCAGTAATGTGTAAGTCATGCTACATAAATTACCTATTTAATTCTTACGAAATCTATAAGGTAGGCTATATTATAGACTCCTTGAACTTGAACTACAGAGAGACCAAGTG
>NW_005230014.1:0-227 GCF_000412655.1 Myotis brandtii
GACAAAACAATAGCAATGGGAGATAGTCACCTCTGTCAGAGTCAAATCAAACATTTTTTTAGTAAGTACAAATATAGAGCAGAGGTTAAAATCTCAAATGCCTGCAGGGCCAAGGTTTAAGAAAGTAGGTTTAAGAAAAAGAAACACCATCACCAAAAGTACAATACACTATGGTTGAAGTGCATGCTTTAAGCAAGTTGTGGTGATACTCTGCCTGTTGTCTCAGA
>NW_005230015.1:0-227 GCF_000412655.1 Myotis brandtii
GGGGAGTCACGGCCACACTGCACATTGACTAAAGGACAGAGGAGAGATGAGATCAGATCCTGTTTTGTATTTTTGCTTTTAGTTTCTTCTTTAGAGGTTTAGAAGGCTGCTGCTACTTGGGATCTGCCTTGCCTTGTATACCCCACATCCTTTGAATCCTCCCAGAAGCACTCCTATGGCTCAGCTCGGAATTCTAAGAAACAAGCCCTGTGCAGGGCCTTGGTGGC
>NW_005230016.1:0-227 GCF_000412655.1 Myotis brandtii
CCTCCTCCTCAAATTCACTGGGCTGGGGCGCAGGGGGGCAAAACAGAGGGTCAGAACCACAGATCCCTCCAGCCCAGCCCCCTCCCAGGCTCCTCCCCTTGGGTACCAGCAGGCCGGGACCTCGTGTGCCAATACTTCTGCACAACCACCATTGCCCTGCCTCACCTGAAGACCCATTTTGCAGGTGGGAAAACCGGCGCTGTGTGAGGGAGGTCTCAGCCTAGGTC
>NW_005230017.1:0-227 GCF_000412655.1 Myotis brandtii
GCTGACACGGTGAGCTCAAAAGGTTCGCCATCACTGGGCTAGGCTCTTCTGCATCATGTTTATGAAACGCGGAGCCTGGGTGGCCCCGGTCGGTTTTCCCTGTGAGTGATACGGAGTAATCTTTATTAATCTTATTTTAAATCTGTTACCATTGAACATGATCTCAGAAGACCACGTCGAAAACATACTGCAATATAAATCACAGGCATACATGAATATGAAAGAGA
>NW_005230018.1:0-227 GCF_000412655.1 Myotis brandtii
TTTGAGGCAGAAGAGCAATGAGCTCACATGTGTGTTTCTGTGCGGTAAGGGGTGGCAAGTGAGGAGGAAATCAATCTCACCACCAAACGCGTCCCCTAACTCAGCGCTGGGTGGCCCTGCCTGCCCAGCCTTCGGGAGCGTCTGGCCACCGCGGAGACCCTGCTTCAAGCAAGTGGCACCTCCGGGCTCCCGCTGCAGCTCAGGGACGCACGCTGCTCCTCCCACCA
>NW_005230019.1:0-227 GCF_000412655.1 Myotis brandtii
CCACGTTACAGACAGAATAGGAAGCACAGAAAGGTAAAGCAAGCTTCCCAAGGACACACTCAGTAGCAGTGCCTGGATTCACACCAGGCAGTCTGGGTCCTGCCTGCCGGTACCTGCTTCCTCTTCCTTCTCAAAGCCTACGTGTCTGCACAGTGGCAAGAGAAAAATTCTGAGATGTCCTAAATTACACGATAGCAGGAGGGGGGAGGAAGTCAAGGGAAGTTAAT
>NW_005230020.1:0-227 GCF_000412655.1 Myotis brandtii
TGTCCCTCAAAATGCTGAGCCCAAGGTGACAGACTGCTGCTCGTCCCGTCCTTCCCATCCAGACTGCTGAACTAACTTAACCATTAATAAGTTCAAGAACGTTTTCTAGAGGAAAACTTGTGGTGGCAGGAGTGTACATGTCAAAAACTTTTTTTTAGAAAGATCTCTCCCCTTAGAGTCATTCAAATAAGTCATTGAATTACCATATTCTGTGGCCCAGAAAACAA
>NW_005230021.1:0-227 GCF_000412655.1 Myotis brandtii
GCTGCCTTACCTCGCCCCAGAGATAGAAAGCAGGGCCCGATCTGACCCCAAGTCCCTAGGAAAGGCTCCCACCTTCCATCACGGTGGTCCCTCTCCTCCCTAGGACTGAGCTGCCACATGTAAAGCCTTTGGGCAGTAACAGGCTGGTGACCTGTGGGGCACTGACTGACAGCACAGTCCTTCCTACCTCATTCCAGCCCCACCTCCTCTCAGTGCTTTTCACGCCT
>NW_005230022.1:0-227 GCF_000412655.1 Myotis brandtii
ACAGGCTTTCCCCTGTGAACAATGAACATGGGGAGGGAAAGATGGAAGCTGGTCAGAGCACCCTGACAACACCTGTGGCAGACCCCTCCAGCTCTCCTCTCCTTCTGGGCGTGAGGGAGGGTCAACGTCCCACCCTTGCAGTTAGGAGGTGCCATGTGACCAGTTCTGGCCAGAGGATTATGAGCAGAGGTGATACACACTGAGTGGCCAGATTATTATGACCACCT
>NW_005230023.1:0-227 GCF_000412655.1 Myotis brandtii
CTTGTAGTGTCCTTTTTATGGCTTTGACATCAGGCAGGGTAAGGCTGGTCTCATAAATTAAGTTTGAGAGTATTCCTCCACTTAAATTTTTTGGAAGAGTTTGAGAAGACATGACATTAATTAATTTTTAAATGTTTAGTAGAATTCACCAGTGACACCATCTGGTCCTAGGCTTATCTTTTTGGGGAAGTTTTTAATTACTAATTCAATATCCTTACTTTTAATTG
>NW_005230024.1:0-227 GCF_000412655.1 Myotis brandtii
TTCCCCCATGTAGGACCCTGGCCCTAGCCCTCTCCCCTTGTGGCAGCAGAGTGGTGTGGACAAGCAGCTGCTAGCTCGACTCAGTGTAGCTTAGTAACCCATCCTACAGTGAGCGGGGTGAGGAGACCATGGATGGAGGCCTGGGTTTTGCTAAGCCCTGCCGGATGTCATCATTAGGACACATTACAGCAAGATTGCTGATTTTGTGGTACTGGAGAATACACTCA
>NW_005230025.1:0-227 GCF_000412655.1 Myotis brandtii
ATCTTTGAGTTCTGGGTACTTTTTATGTTTATTTCTTTTTTCCCCTATATTTTCTAAGTTTTCTGCAAAAGGATTTAATTTTGTGCTGATATCTATACTTTCTAAGTTAATTTTATTTAAAACATTTAACATTTTTTTCTTAAGGGAAATTTGGGACAATATGAAATGTAACAGCATCTGCATCGTAGGGTACCAGAAAGAGAAGAATGCAAGCCAGGAACAGAGAA
>NW_005230026.1:0-227 GCF_000412655.1 Myotis brandtii
ATGACATTATCAGGATTAAGTAAAAACTCATCAGAAGGGCTACATAAATCAATTGTTTATAAAACATGGACCCCATGCCTAGCAGACGCCATGAGCTCAAATGCATTCTCTTTGTCTTACTTCTGTACACCATAGTGGATCTGTATGTACTTTGAGTAAGAAGCCAGCTCCCTGCATCTCCAGATCCGCATTCTTCTCAGAGGCATAATAACATGTCTCTTTTTTTT
>NW_005230027.1:0-227 GCF_000412655.1 Myotis brandtii
AAGACAGCCAAGGTATATCAACTATGGTTGAATACAGCTAGACACCCCTTTGATGCACACTTAAATCGAAGTGTCTCAGAAAACTCTGGAAAGAAAAAGAGGGGCAGAAAATTACAAAATAAAATAAAATCCTATATGATAAAGATGTAGTATGCAAATGGTTGTTACGCTGTGAAGCATAATGACGGCGTCACGACCAGATCAGCAGGAGGGTGGGGCAGTGAGCT
>NW_005230028.1:0-227 GCF_000412655.1 Myotis brandtii
TCTTTTGCAATTTTTTAAGTTCCTGTTATTTCATTTTTCCCCCAAAATGTTTGAAAAGTTATATTTACAAGTTTGTGTTCACTTTTAACCAAGAGCAAAGAGATTGTTTATTTTATTTTATTTATCTTATTTTATTTTAATTTTATTGTTCTTGCTGTTCCAAACAGGGAAGTCACTTCTGAGAGGAGAAAGCATATATGTTTGGAACTGAGAAGTGTATGACCTGC
>NW_005230029.1:0-227 GCF_000412655.1 Myotis brandtii
GGGCAGGAAGGGGAGACAGCACATCACAGGCGCTGGTGAGCCGTGGTAATTCGCAGGAATCTTGGGCTGGAAACTTCGCTCCGGCGACCACCCACCCATCCTTTTCCGGAACCAGAAGAGGGACCCGGCCCCCCACCGGTGCCCTGCCACCTCTGGGCCGCGTGGGCACCCGGGAGAAGCGGCAGCCGGCTTATTTTTCTCTTTCATGGACACCATGTTCTTTGGAA
>NW_005230030.1:0-227 GCF_000412655.1 Myotis brandtii
CCCAGCCATTTCCACCTCCCAGCACATGTCCTCACTCCCCTACTGTCAGTGTCCATTGGTTATGCTCATGCCAGATGGTCTTCTTGGGAACCCTGGTCCATATGCTAGCACCTTGAGTATAAAGTTCACAATAATAACACAAACTGCAACAGGTTCTGATCAGTACTCCGGCCCTAATAGCAAAACTCGTGGGTTCTACCCCTTGGTGGAGCTCACATTTCTTGTCC
>NW_005230031.1:0-227 GCF_000412655.1 Myotis brandtii
AGCCGAGGGCCGAGCAGGTACCTGTTGACCCCCGTCCCCCGCAGAGCCTCTGCTGCTGTCGGGGCCACACGCCTCCGGCACATCGGGTGGCCCAGCCTCATTAGCAGGGGCTGTGGGGCCTGTTAGTTAATTGAGGCCCTTCCGCCACCTGCCCTCCAGGCCGCATCTGCCCGCTAACAGCTCCTAATTGTCGTCATACGGCCGGGCCCCCACAACAGCTTGAGGAC
>NW_005230032.1:0-227 GCF_000412655.1 Myotis brandtii
TTACTCTTGGGAGGTCACACGTACTATTGATGGGACTATTATAGGCTCTGTTGTTGGAGTAGGGGCGCCTGTCATCTGGTCAGATCTCTGTAAACTGTCTGGAGAAAACTGGGGAAATTCCCGTAGCCAAACCGCATCGACCGGGTATGGCTCAGGGGGCCATCCCCGGGTCACCAAAGCCAGGGGTTATGGGTGCGGAGACCTAGCCCTAGAGCAAGAATTGTGGC
>NW_005230033.1:0-227 GCF_000412655.1 Myotis brandtii
GATGATGCTCTAACCAACTGTGCTACCTGGCCAGGTCCCCCTTGTGGATTTAATACCAAAGAACCAATTTCTTAAGAATTGTCACACTTAGAGGATTTTTCTCATCCTGTTCCACTAGCACTTAAGATTTACCCCGCTGTTTAATAACTATCTATTAAATTGACCCACTATCTATTAAGGTTTAAAACATTCAAGAGAGAAAATAAATAGTCAATGCTGTCATTGTT
>NW_005230034.1:0-227 GCF_000412655.1 Myotis brandtii
CCGCTGTCTCCTCTCCGGCGGAGGATGGGGCTGTCGCCTCAGCGAGCCCTGACGTTGCCCTGGGAGTCTGGGCTGAGCGTGCTGCGGGCTCTCGGGCGAGACCTGCACGCCCTCTCCCTGCGGTGCAGCTGAGCTTTTTTTTCCTTCTGTTTTTCAGATGAAGAAACTGAGGCTCAGAGAGGTTAAGGAGCTCCCCCGAGGTCACACAGCTGGTAAGTGGCAGAGCT
>NW_005230035.1:0-227 GCF_000412655.1 Myotis brandtii
TATAAATATCCAAAAATAAGAATCATAGTTTAGTTCTAATTTTAATTTTTTGAGTTTATTATTCCTTATTATAAACTTCCACTCCACATTTCGGATGCAACTGCTGATAAGGGATTAGAAGAACCTGAATGAATGTTTATGGGTACTATTCATATAAAAATGACAAAACTTAGATAAACTTTTAAAAATGACAAAAGTACTCTCTGCCTTGTGAAATAAGCAACCAT
>NW_005230036.1:0-227 GCF_000412655.1 Myotis brandtii
GGTTATTACATTTCAGCTGGGACTCTACAGAGGGAGAAGGCATGGGAGAGAGCAAAAGGAAGAAAGTGAAAGTGAGAGAGGGGAGGTAGGGTAAATACGGTTGGGAAGGAAAATTTCTGGGTAGAAATGATAGCCAAGATAAGCAATGAACTAGTTTATTGATTCCATCATTGGACATAATGATTGAAAAAAAAAAACTGAAGAAAAAAATTTAGACAATAGAAGCC
>NW_005230037.1:0-227 GCF_000412655.1 Myotis brandtii
GGTATGGCTCATGGTTGAGCATCATCCCATGCACCAAAAAGTTGTCAGTTTGATTCCCGGTCAGTGCACATGTCTGGGTTGCTGGCTTATTCCCCAGTAGAGTGCATGTGGGAGGCAGGCAATGGATACTTCTCTCTCTCTCTTCCTCTCTCTCTAAAATCAACAAAATAAAATAAAAATCAAATTGTTTAAAAAAATGATCACAGTGGAAGAAAAGCCAAGAATTT
>NW_005230038.1:0-227 GCF_000412655.1 Myotis brandtii
AGAAGACGTGGGCTCCCTTCTCCGGGGAAGGCCCCTCCGCTTCTAGGTCACAGTTCGTCCGGAACGATGTCTGAATTTGACGGGAGGATTTCAGAATCAACCCGTCACTGAAAACATGCGGCCCTCACAGGGTGGGCCGAGGGCGCTGCTTTGCTGGGGAGGTGGAAACTGGCAACCTTCCAGCCCTTTTTTCCAGCTCTGACACTGAAAGTGAGGACGCTGATGTA
>NW_005230039.1:0-227 GCF_000412655.1 Myotis brandtii
CTGAGCCACACCGGCCGGGCCGGCTTCATCTTATTTAGCTCTCCAATCAGCTCCAGGAGATGGCATCGTGACCTCTGTTTTACTGATGGGGACCATGAGGCGGGGGGCCAGGCTGAGGCGGGCACACGGGGCTAATTGGCAGAGCCAGGATTGGAGCCCCATCTTCCCTGCAGCGCCAGAATCTGCCTGACGTTAAAGGATCCTTTAGATCAGCGGTTCTCAACCTG
>NW_005230040.1:0-227 GCF_000412655.1 Myotis brandtii
GTACTCCCAGGCTTAGACAGGTCACTTGCAGTAGAATGAAGTTAGCAGAAGAGGTTTGGATATAGAATTAGATGATAAACTGATGTTCTCTAGCTGATAAGAAGATATTATTTAGCCATCAGGAAGATGGCATGAAAAGAATCAGTAAGAAGTCATGGGTATCCCATGAAGGGATGAGAACATGAGAAAAGGGACAGCACAGGCTGGATTTGAAGTTCCACTTGAAT
>NW_005230041.1:0-227 GCF_000412655.1 Myotis brandtii
GTACTCCCAGGCTTAGACAGGTCACTTGCAGTAGAATAAAGTTAGCAGGAGAGGTTTGGATATAGAATTAGATGACAAACTGATGTTCTCTAGTTGATAAGAAGATATTCTTTAGCCATCCAGGAAGATGGCAGAAAAGAATCAGTAAGAAGTCATGAGTATCCCATGAAGGGATGAGAACATGGGAAAGGGGACAGCACAGGCTGGATTTGAAGTTCCACTTGAAT
>NW_005230042.1:0-227 GCF_000412655.1 Myotis brandtii
TCCCAGCGCACGAAGGTCACCTTCGTTCCTTGGCTTGTGGCCCCTTCCTCGCTGCCACAGCCACATCTCCTCTTCTGTTCCCAAGATCACACCCAGTGTGCACCTGGGTAACCCAGGGTAACAGCCACACCTCAGACGCTTCGTTTAGTCACATCTGTGGGCGTGCTTTTGCTATGTAGGTCACAGTCTCGGGTTCTGGGGATGAGGACACGGACATCTTTGGGGAC
>NW_005230043.1:0-227 GCF_000412655.1 Myotis brandtii
CCACTAAGGTATGGAAATATGGTGGAAAGATGGTCCCGGGAGAGCTGGTCCCCGAGTAAAAAGAAATCAGAGTCCTGTGTACCTCATCACTCAGGACATTGGTCATTGCAGTCCCAATGGGGAGCTGGGCCACAGAGGGATCTGTCTACTTGTTTGTTTATCCTTAGGGATCACTGGACCAAGAAGTAGTAGTCACAGTCATCTGAGTGATAAAGATCCTACCCCAG
>NW_005230044.1:0-227 GCF_000412655.1 Myotis brandtii
GAAAACTTCCTGCTCTTAATGGGAAATGTGGCCAAGCAGGAGCAAACCCTGCCCCATTTCTGCTGCAGGATATGGCTTTATCGCTGGGACATCAGGAGCCCAACAGGTCTCACCCGGCGGCCGTGGGGCCCACACGTCGTCAGGGCTGTCTGTCATACGGATCGCAGGAGCCAGGCCATGACCGGTCTCCCTTCTTGGCCAAGAAAGTCCTTTCTCTTTTTTTAAAA
>NW_005230045.1:0-227 GCF_000412655.1 Myotis brandtii
TAGTATGTCCACAGTTGCTGAATGCCTTATCCCCCTGTATTAGTCAGTGTTTAAGAACTCTGAGAAACAGTCCCAATGTCTCGGTGTCTCAATAAAGGTTTATTCATTATTCACATTGTATTAGTTATCTATTGTTTTGTAGCAAATGACCCAAAACTTAGCAGTTTAAAACAACCTACATTTAATATCTCACACAATTTTTGAGACTCAAGAATCCAGGAGCAGCT
>NW_005230046.1:0-227 GCF_000412655.1 Myotis brandtii
GCCTTGAGTCACTTATCAAGCTTGACCATCACCAGAGAACATTAAGAATCATAAGCAGTACTGATCGCCTCACACCCTCCATGCTGTATTACAGGATCTTCATTCTGTATCTTCGCTCACAGACTTAACTGTCTTGGCATTCGGTAGCTTCTGCAGTGGCAGGCACATGGGAAATCATAGCAAGAGCATGGAAATATGGTACAGATTTCAAGGACATCAGTATAAGA
>NW_005230047.1:0-227 GCF_000412655.1 Myotis brandtii
AGCAATATTAAAATATTTCCTCTAATTCCCTTTTAATTTGCACAAATTTTGTTCACTGGGCCACTAGTATCCATATAAAGGAAACACTTATAAAACCCCATGAATCCTATTCTTGCCGTCCATCATTACCTATTATCATGGAGGTTCTTGTATCTCTCTATTCTATTTTACTTAAAATCCCAGATATATATGGCCATGCATGGATAGCACAGTGGGTCAGAGCCTCA
>NW_005230048.1:0-227 GCF_000412655.1 Myotis brandtii
AAGGAACAGTAATTATGAAGTAACTCTCAAAAGACAAACCACTGAGCCTATGGAAGGAAGGAAGGGAAAGGGAATGATGGTGAGAAGGATGCCCCAATTCTGCCCATGGCTGTGTTCACTGACTAGGAATTTTCCTTCTTCAGGTAGCGGGACCCCAATCCTGACTCTGGTTCTCTTTTCTACAGGTGATCCTCCCTACAGAGGCGCTGGGCTAGGAGTGTCCCTCT
>NW_005230049.1:0-227 GCF_000412655.1 Myotis brandtii
GGGCAAGAATCTTTATCAGAAGAAATGGGTGAACTGATAAGCATGTTTAAAATTGGCAGGTTTGAATTTCAGAAGGCTCTGGAGCATAGAGACTCTCCTTAGCTGTCTGGTACCTGGGTGATGAAGGCAGGTTGATAGAGGCCCAGGATGTGAAGGTTGAGTAAAGGAGGTGGTTGGGGTGTGGGTTGCGGCTTGGTTGGTTTTGCATATGAAAGGCACATGGGGGG
>NW_005230050.1:0-227 GCF_000412655.1 Myotis brandtii
ATTTCAACAAACATACTTATCAAAGGATACAATAAGTCTAAGAAAAAAATGAGATTTTTAGACCACATTGACACACCAATTCTGCTATCAACAATTCTTGCTGCCTGTACAATTATGTTTTGGTTATAAAATTGATACCTTGTTAACCAAGGTTACTATCACTGAAGAGCCTACTAAGTAAGATAAGAAAGATAACTATAATTTCACTTACAACTCCACTCACATAA
>NW_005230051.1:0-227 GCF_000412655.1 Myotis brandtii
TGCGCGAGACCTTGTCGCGGGGGTAGGGGTCGCGCACGGAGAAGCCCACCCCGTCCTCCGTGATCTCCACCAGCGAGGCCAGGGACTTGGTGATGTTCTTGGTGGAGCTGTCCAGCGGGGGCCCCAGGCACTCGGCCGACGCTGCCTTTATCTGGGCCGACAGCTTGGGCTCGCCCTGGAAGGGAAGCGCCCGCCGGGGTGACCGGGGAGTCCCGGGGGTGGGGCGG
>NW_005230052.1:0-227 GCF_000412655.1 Myotis brandtii
TCTTAAATAAACACAAGTAAACTTTAAAAAGCAAGCACAGTCAGATTCTTCACTTTGCTATCAGAGATGACTACTTAGGGACCAAGTGAGGACTTTTCCATTCCCTTCTCAAACACCTACATATAGCATAAGTGACTTATCTGTGGGAATGAAATCTGCAATACACAGCCTCACTGACAGAGGATCCATAACTTCCCCTCTGAATCGATGACCCTTTCTATCCATCC
>NW_005230053.1:0-227 GCF_000412655.1 Myotis brandtii
TCCAAGCCCAGGAGATAACCCAGTGCCCCATTTGCTTCTCTCCATGTTGTACATCATGGCCACATAGAATTAGGTTTTGTTTTATCTAGCTACTTTGTCACTTTCCCCTTTAAAGTATTCTCTGGCCAATAAATTTCCTCCCACATTTTTTCTAGTCCCCCAGTTAGAGGCCTCCACCATACTCTTCCCCACATCTATCCCATCTTCCTCATCTCCCCATCATCCTC
>NW_005230054.1:0-227 GCF_000412655.1 Myotis brandtii
GAAGAAGCCTGAAAATTTTATGACAAAATGGGAATATTAGCATTCACATTCACATGGAATTTCTAAAAAGAATTAAAATTCACGTAAAAAATATGTGGAAACCAAAAAGACCATGTCTAAATTGTGGGAAATGGTGCAATATAGAAGGTTCCTTCTTCTAATCGAATTTGGGTAATTTCCTTATGGATTTTAAGGTGCTTCAGCTTTGGTGGTTTTATAGTTAATGA
>NW_005230055.1:0-227 GCF_000412655.1 Myotis brandtii
AAATGCATGAAATCCTATGTACGAAGTTTTCAGAAAAGTACTGGCCCAGGTGATTCTCCATTAATGTCAGCTATTATTAATTTTATCCCCACGACAGGTAAAGCTTAAAACTATATAGAAACTCCTAACTTCTCACCAATCCTGAATCACTATGATCAGGAATTCCTTATGACCAAGGAATAAGATATTAAAACAATAACCAACACCTCCGAAGACTAATGACCTGA
>NW_005230056.1:0-227 GCF_000412655.1 Myotis brandtii
CCCAGAAAGTTCGACATTGAAAAGTAAAAGTGGACCCACTCCCATGACTTGGCCCAGAGGTGACCATTATTGAGAGCATTTTGTCCCCCAGAGAATTTTTTAAATTTCCTTTTCCATTTCCTGGAAGAGAAAACCGAGTCTCAGAGAAGTTTGTCCCAAATCACAGCTGGTGTGAGACAAAGCCAGGATTGAATCTTGGGTGTCCCTGGTCCCAGAGTCTGTGTTCT
>NW_005230057.1:0-227 GCF_000412655.1 Myotis brandtii
TTTTTTTTTAGAGAGTGAAAAAGAGAAAGGGAGGGCGGGAGGAAGTCTTGGAGAGAAGAAGGGAGAGAAAGAAACACTGACATGAGGGAGACAAGTCGAGTGGTTGCCTCCCACAGGCACCAGGGAACAATCCTGCAATCCAGGTGCATGGCCTTGGCCGGAAATCGAACCCTTGGACCTTTGATCTATAAGCCAGTACCAGGCTGTTTTGATTACAGTGGCTTTGT
>NW_005230058.1:0-227 GCF_000412655.1 Myotis brandtii
GTAAAACACTAGTGACCCAAATATTACACACTTTCAACTTATGCATAACCCCTCCTCTACCCACACCACCACCCCAGCCCCCCAGCGCCTTACCCCCTTTTTTAGGAGAGCTGAATGAAAATTCCACACTGCTGAATATTTAACCAAATACTTTAATCATCGGTTATCTGGTAGAACCATCAAGCCTATCCTGACAGACACACAATTAAGTGGCAGAACTAAGGCAA
>NW_005230059.1:0-227 GCF_000412655.1 Myotis brandtii
TTTTTTTTTTTTGTTCTCCTTTTATTCCTTCAGGATTTCCCACTTTTTGGTGGTTATATAAAATGGCATAGTAAACTGAATTAATTATACCCATTTTTTTTTTTCATTAAGTTGCACATGGCTCACTGCCCATGTTTATTGCAAATACCTTACCGTCTGGGAATCCTGGATCTATTATAAGGTCATAGACTAAAGTAGATATATAGGGATCTTAGACCGTCTTTTTA
>NW_005230060.1:0-227 GCF_000412655.1 Myotis brandtii
GGAGGGGGAGGCTTCTCTCTAGTTCTGCCCACAGGCCCTTCTCACACCTTTCTCCTTCGCAGAGCCTGGCTGCTCAGGCCTCCGCCTGATGGGAAGGAGTTGAAACTATCCAGAGGTCAGGGCATCTCCTGAAGTCAACCATTTTCATGGAAAGTGGAGGGTGGAGAACGGAGGGTGCAGACTCTACCACTGCCGCAAGTATGCCCAGCCCTGGGGGCAGGAGAGAA
>NW_005230061.1:0-227 GCF_000412655.1 Myotis brandtii
ATTAGCATATTACCTCTTTATATGTATAGATATTACACTAAACAAATTTGCACATCCTATCATTTTTACATAGCATCATAATATGACTTTTTCTGACGTTGTTAAGAAAAAAAGAAACCTTATTAAACATCACTTTATTTTCTGTAGGGTTCCATTTCAGAATTATGTTCTAATTTATTTAACCAATCTTCTATCACTGGACATTATTAGTTCATCTGTCATTTATT
>NW_005230062.1:0-227 GCF_000412655.1 Myotis brandtii
CGGGGCCAGCGGCCGCGGGAAAGTACCTGCCCGAAGGCTGAGCCTGTGGCGGAGATCTCCTGGAAGCTGGGAATGCCACGTCCCTCCTCCAAAACCAGAATTACCTTCTCATAATGCTATAGGAGTTGCAGACTTGATGTATGGTCCCACGACTCCCGAAACGACTCGAATAAATTACACCTGTGATCAGAGTGGTTCACCAAATTAGATATAAAGAGAATATAAAA
>NW_005230063.1:0-227 GCF_000412655.1 Myotis brandtii
CTACTCCAATGATAGAAGGTTTAAACATACACTTTATGGGTGTGGCTATGGAGGAAAAGTAAACTTTTTAGGTCTTAATTTTTCAAATTTAAAATGCACACACTTTTTTAACCAGCTATGCAATTCCTCTGAAATTATCCTTCCTTATAAGAATAGGGAGGTTGATAGTGACAAAAATGTGATACAGAATGAAGCATCATTCATGAGAGCAAAATATGGAAACCACC
>NW_005230064.1:0-227 GCF_000412655.1 Myotis brandtii
TGTCCCCCAGGCTGCTGGCAGAGAAGCGGCAGGAGCTGCTGGACCAGGCCAATAAGCTGCGGACAGGATTGTTTAAGATCGATGAGACGAGGGAAAAGGTGGAGATGATGTCTGTGGAGCTGGAGGATGCCAAGAAAAAGGTGGCTGAGTTCCAGAAACAGTGCGAGGAGTACCTGGTCATCATTGTGCAGCAGAAGCGGGAAGCGGATGAGCAGCAGAAGGTGGGG
>NW_005230065.1:0-227 GCF_000412655.1 Myotis brandtii
AAGCCTCAGCAAGAAATGTACTTGAAAAATGAAACAATATGCAAAATATCAGTGAGTAAGAGAAGAAGGCTAATGAGATGCAGCAGTTCATTCTGAGTAATAAATCAGGATTGGTCACAATTAATATTTTACTATTAATTTTCTTACTAGTTTTCTTTTTAAAGAGAAAAAAAGTTCACATTTTCCTACTTAGATTTTTTTCTATTACTTTAATTTGGTCTTTTTTT
>NW_005230066.1:0-227 GCF_000412655.1 Myotis brandtii
ACAAAATAATATTGAATGTAAACTGTAATGGAAAATATTTTTTCAATTTTTTAAAATGACATTCAGATATTTGAACAGGTGATGATATTAAAGATTTGTTATTTCAGGTGTGATGGTGATTTTAAATTTTAAGAGTCCTTGCTCTGGCCAATGTGCTTCAGTTGGTTGGAACATCGGTCATACACCATACCTGGTTCAATTCCAGGTCAGAGCACATACCTAGGTTG
>NW_005230067.1:0-227 GCF_000412655.1 Myotis brandtii
TCCATCTACCTTGATTTTAGTTGATGTGTAAAAAGTTTAGATGGGAGATTAAAGTTTCCATAGGCTCGGTTCTTTCTTGGTTCAGCAGAATCCAATCCCACCCTTAGTGCCCCCCTCCCAGCACTGCTTTTCCATCCATTCATTCACACACAACATATTAGGCATTCCCTGTGCTCGGTACCAGTGAGGAGGTAGACACCATGTGAACACGTAAGTTATAAACTGTG
>NW_005230068.1:0-227 GCF_000412655.1 Myotis brandtii
GTGGCCCAATTGTCCACTGCCTGGTGTAGAATAGGGGTTAAGAAAGCAAATGCATGCTGAGCGACTAAATAAAGGAGGGACAGGGAGAGAGTGTCTGTGCTCAACTTGGACTGTGCTCTGGGGCCAGAACTTAACGTTACCCCTATTTTTGGGGGGAAACTGATGTTAAAATAAAATAAATTAAAAAAATAATAATACAAATATTCATTCCATTGAGTTTAGTTCTA
>NW_005230069.1:0-227 GCF_000412655.1 Myotis brandtii
GTTTTCTCAGCTCCTCCGTCCCTGCCCACCCTTCTCAGCTGGCAAACTCTGCTCGTTCTCCTCCAGGAAGCCTTCTCAGATCTCACCACCTCTGTGGGCCTGGGTTTTCCCATGCCTACCTTTACCTTTGCCTATAAATTACCACCCCCTCCACCCTACCCCCTCAGACTGAGCAACAGGAAGGCAAACATAGTTTCTTATTTGATTTGGTAACTTCAGCATCTAGA
>NW_005230070.1:0-227 GCF_000412655.1 Myotis brandtii
ATACAAGGTTCATCTGATATGTGAGACAGACACAGAATCCAGGCTCTTGTTATGCTATACCTATCACCATTTTGTGTTCTTACTGGAGCAGTTAGTTAAGAGAAGGAATCCCTTCCCCAGGCTAGTGAAGATTATCTGTGAACTTGTTATAAAATAGTCATCCAGATTAGAGAGACTGCATACCTCGTAGTTAAGAAGATGGTGGGACATGGATAGTCAGTTGGCGG
>NW_005230071.1:0-227 GCF_000412655.1 Myotis brandtii
TGTCTTCCCATTGCCATACGCTTTGCCTTTATGTGAAGAATCTAACCTCTTGAATCTTATATTCAAAACCTTTTATAATCTGGCTTCTGCCCACTGTCAACTTTAGATATCAGATCCACATCATAGAAAATCATACTAACTTACTTGCAGTAAGTATATGTTCTTTCCTAAAGCAAGGCATTTGTTCTAGATTCTTCTGGGAATCTCTGCCCTGAATTTTCTTCAGA
>NW_005230072.1:0-227 GCF_000412655.1 Myotis brandtii
GCCTGGGGAGAGCAGCGAAGGCCTCCTGAAGGGGCGGCACTTGAGCAGAAATTTGAAAACATGTCTGTAGGAGTTTCCCAGGTGAGACGGTAAATGCTGAGACCAGAGGCAGTTACCTTTGCTCCCATAGATACATCGATGAGCAAATGGCAGAGCCCTGCCCTCGTGAAGCTGGTGGCGGGGGTGGGACATAAACACTAAACGTAATAAATAGGTAAGTTACACAC
>NW_005230073.1:0-227 GCF_000412655.1 Myotis brandtii
GGTCAATTTACATCTTTCTCTTTCATTAGTGTAGATATACGTATAAACATGTATACAATATTTATGAAAGAGGCAAACTGAAAAGATATGGTAGGTACAAATAAAAATCAGTTAGCACCAATGAAATTAGAGCTAGATTTAAAGAGAGAACCATGAAGGCTATTCCAACTTTTTTCTTCTTCTCACATTTCTTAGACCCATGGTCGGCAAACTGCGGCTCGCGAGCC
>NW_005230074.1:0-227 GCF_000412655.1 Myotis brandtii
TCAGCTAACCTATGTCTTTTGATTGGGGCATTTAATCTCTTTACATTTAAATTTATTGATTGGTACTTGTTTATCTCCATTTTTTTTCTTTATGCCTGTGTTTCTTCTTCGCTTCCTATTTCTTCTTTTTACAGTAGACACTTTAGCATTTCTTGCATTGCCGGTTTGGTGGTAATTAACTCCTTTAGTCCTTTTTTGTCTTTGAAGCTCCTGATTTCACCCTCAAT
>NW_005230075.1:0-227 GCF_000412655.1 Myotis brandtii
TGCTTGTGTATTATACAGTTATGAGTCTGAAAGGATTTCTGTGAAGTGGAAATTCTCTTAAGTGGATGCAAATGCTAAATTTTATTGATTTGCTAAATCAATAGAATCGATAATACAAACAATATTATTGAACATTAATTGTAACCCTCTGGATACTTAGAAAACATACGAGACTTTGAGTTGTAAATGATGTTTTGCCCACTTGCCTCCCATGACTGCCCCCTTCC
>NW_005230076.1:0-227 GCF_000412655.1 Myotis brandtii
TGCTCACAGACCTGATGACCGAGATGACGGACCTCACCAGCGACCTGCTGGGCAGCGGCATCCCCTTCCTGGACTACAAGGTGTACGCGGAGCGCATCTTCTTCCCGGGGCACCAGGAGTCGCCCCTGCACCGGGACCTGGGCGTGCCCGAGAGCAGGCGCCCCACCGTGGAGCAGGGGCTGGGGCAGCTCTCCAACCTGCTCAACAGCAAGCTCTTCCTCACCAAG
>NW_005230077.1:0-227 GCF_000412655.1 Myotis brandtii
GTGTCTGATCTCACAAATGGAACCTAAAGAAAAAAAAGAAGAAGAAGTCAAAATCATAATGAGAGAGTAGAATGGAGAGGAGCAACAAAAGGTCCCTGTCAGAGGGATCTAGAAAAAAAAGGAGGTCAGGCCTAAGACAACCCCACCTGACTTCTTTGAGAGTGCCCGGGATGTAATTCAGGGGTGGGTCACCCAGATAAAGCCTGGGAATCTCCCTGAATTGAAGA
>NW_005230078.1:0-227 GCF_000412655.1 Myotis brandtii
TGCAAACCAATGGGGTGATGGCGCCCTCATTTCAAGCAGAGGGTGGATTGGAGCATCACGTGGGAGCCACAATCACAGGCCTCAGTGGCTGAGTGGCTGTTGGCTTGGGGGTGTGAGAATGGTGAGGAAGAAAGGAACATCAAAAATGATTTTTAAAAAACGACATTCAGATTCTCTGTGGCCACTTTTGAACGATTCCATTTGTTGAGGGAGGGAGCCCAAAAGGA
>NW_005230079.1:0-227 GCF_000412655.1 Myotis brandtii
GTCAGTCTGCTGAGATGCCAAACCAAGTGGAGATAGAACATAATTCTTTTCCTGTGGCACAATGTTGGTCATTTATACAATTTTCTAAAGGAGTTTCAGTAAACTGGTAGAGGCAGATACCAGCATGGAAGGGATTTCATTAAAGGAGATAAGAGAGTTCAAACGTGGGAATAGTACTTCTGAGAACATTTGCAGTAATGTTATTGTTGAGAAATTACTGTAGGTAA
>NW_005230080.1:0-228 GCF_000412655.1 Myotis brandtii
CCTCAGGTCCCCCGTCAAGCCCCGCTGGGCAGGAGCCGTGGCCTCAGGTCCCCGAGCCCCAGCACCAGAGCAGGGGGTGCGACCTCAGTTCCCCTGGCCTGCTACCAAGGTGAGGTTGCAGCCTCAGGTTCCCCGGCCCAGCCTCAGGTGTCCCGGCCCCAGCGTGAGAGGCCATTTTCATATTAGCTCTTTATTATATAGCATGTTTGCCAGCCCCTCATAAATGGG
>NW_005230081.1:0-228 GCF_000412655.1 Myotis brandtii
TCTTGCATGAATTTCATGCATTGGGCCTCTAGTAGGTTAACAGTAAAACCATATGGTGGGTAGTCATGCAGACCACCAGAAAGAACAATGCATTCCTCAATTAACAGGTAACATCAGGCAGTTATCACACTCTGTGCATTCATTAGCCTCCTTCCTGGGGGCATGACATTTATCGTTGGGCAGCATTCGGCTTTCTGGGTAGTCAGCCAAGCCTGAGGCTACAGAGAG
>NW_005230082.1:0-228 GCF_000412655.1 Myotis brandtii
GGGCACAGGATGGAGCCGGGCCAGGCTGATGCGCTCTTTGGTAAACCCACCTGTTCAGGGGCGGGAAGCTGGGGTGGGAGGTGGTGGACCAGGAACTGTGCAGGCGCCGAGTGAACAAAAGGGCCCATGATGGCGCCAAGTCACCACGCACCGCCGGGGGGCAGCGGAGAGCTTTACCCAGTCCTTCGCCAGGATCCCCCTCAGCCCCGGGCAGGGGGCACAGGGCGG
>NW_005230083.1:0-228 GCF_000412655.1 Myotis brandtii
GAGGGCGAGGGCGCTGTTTAGAGAACTAACAGGAGGCGCTGCCCTTGGCAGGGCAGGTGCAGGGGTGGGGGGAGGGAGGAAGAGGCAGTGAGTGCAGGACCTGCACATCGGAGACGCTCACTGCTCCCAGGCACCGCTCAGCGTGCGGCAGCCACAGGAGGGACTGTCCTCACACCTTGTCCCGTGAGGACCCGCTCAGCGTGCGGCGGCCACGGGAGGGACTGTCCT
>NW_005230084.1:0-228 GCF_000412655.1 Myotis brandtii
ACCAAATCTGATTCCTAACAGCTCTGATTTCTTGCTCATCCTAAATTTGAACTGAATTGCATACAGCACTGATTTCATAGATTCACTCTTTTCATTTATTCAAAATATTTTGAGACTGCTTCTTCTATTTATCATATTGTTGTAAAATATCACAATAGGTAAAACTTTACCAAGTTCATCAAGGTAAAACTAATCTGTTAGATGGCATACTTTATAAAAATTATTTTA
>NW_005230085.1:0-228 GCF_000412655.1 Myotis brandtii
TTTGTAGGCTTCTGTCTCTGAAGCAGGAAGAGGGGGAAGGCCGGGAATCTCAGTGGGGTTGCTAGGGGTGAGCAAGCAACCGCACCCCTCCAGCCACGGATGCTGGTTGAGGAGTTGGGCCTGCGAGCTTACCTTCCAATGGGCCTCAGAGCTCCATTTCCAACGTCCACCCGGGCCTGAGGGCAGCCGTGGACAGCAGGAGATGGGGGAAATGAAGAAAAAGGAACA
>NW_005230086.1:0-228 GCF_000412655.1 Myotis brandtii
CTCATTTGTCTCTGGCTTCAGATCTGTTTGCAACAATTAATTATCCCTCTCTCTTCCACCCTTGTCTCTTCATTCATCTGAACCTACTCACATTATGTGTTAGGAGTTCAGCTCCAGGCCAACATCCTTTCTGTGACCCTTCAGGCCTGGCCACAGCCTGTTACAAGGCTTAGTCTGGCCCACCTTACGGGGACGCTGCCCTCCCCACACCAAACTTGGTGCATAGCT
>NW_005230087.1:0-228 GCF_000412655.1 Myotis brandtii
GTTACCCTATTTCAGCTTTACCTACTTCTAGTGTTAAATGTACAGTTTTAAGAACTCACGGATCAAACTCAAGACCAGCATATTCCTGGTGGTTTACAAAAGAAATAAATGGAATATTTTTATAATAATTAAGCCAATTAGCTAAGACCTAGAGAATATGGTAACTCTGACAAAGCAAGCTAATTGTTATGTTTCATACCTTCTTAAAGTGTCTGTTAATTGAACAAG
>NW_005230088.1:0-228 GCF_000412655.1 Myotis brandtii
TTCTTAGGAAGACTCAGTCTGATGAAGATACCAATTCTCTCTAAATTATTCTGGAACCATAAACTTTTCCCACCTAATACCCCAAATGTTAGACAAGCTAAAGTTTACAAAAAAGGTAAAGTTAACAAATTAGCTAGAAAAAGCACACACAAAGGAATATGAGGAGTCTAACTCTGCCAAATAGTAAAACATATTACAAAGCTATAGTTATTAACACAATATTGTACT
>NW_005230089.1:0-228 GCF_000412655.1 Myotis brandtii
TAGAGAGGGATTGGGGGGTCAGGATCCAACATTCTCTGGACTAATCTTTACAAAGTAAGGCGAGATATTTATTGAGACCAATTAGATTAAATGTCAAAGCAAATAAAATGTCATCCATCATTTGTCTGCCTGCCTGCCTACCTATCTATATGATTTTCTTTTCACCCACAATGAAAATTTTAGCTGCCCTCAGTAACGTTACAAGAAGAAAAAAAAAAACACACACAC
>NW_005230090.1:0-228 GCF_000412655.1 Myotis brandtii
TGAGCCATGATTCCTGCCCCCATGGAACTTACAGTCAAAGAATACACATAGCATTATGAATTGTGATAGGTGCCCAAAGCTGGGCGGTTCCGAGGACTATTCATTTGTCCCTCTCAGGGTCTGTGATGTTTTTGTCTGGCCTGTTATTACTTTAATTTAGGCCTTAAGTCTTTCCAACTTCCTGGTTCCTATGTCTAATGTCTTCTTCTTCCAATCCACAGTATTCAC
>NW_005230091.1:0-228 GCF_000412655.1 Myotis brandtii
CGCTTGGCCGGTCCCCGCGCTGCCGGATGGATGGCGCCCCACCCCCGCTCCTCTGCTCAGTCATTCAGACTTGGAAAGTCAATAACACGCTGACATCATCAGGGGTTTGTGTATTATTACACGGCTACTTTCCAGAGTACCTGGCACCATCTAAGAGAGGCGCACTCCGCTTTCCCAAGGAAGGGCCTGGCTGCGGGGCCGGCGGCCTCGGGGAGGGGCGCCCCCCCT
>NW_005230092.1:0-228 GCF_000412655.1 Myotis brandtii
CACAGGAAGCTCACACAGCCAGCAGTGCTGCGAGGGGTCTGTCATGCACTCAGGGCAGGTTGAGTGAGGCCCGGCTTAGGAAACAGCCTCCAGGGACAGCATCAGACTGAGGGGAGGGTCCGCAGCGCGATGTGGCAACACCGGAAAGACAGTGGCTGCGGTTCTGTGAGTTTTCACACCGGGCCATGGGAAAGCTCTTCACCTCCGCCTGAGAATGATCTTCCGAGA
>NW_005230093.1:0-228 GCF_000412655.1 Myotis brandtii
AGTGGAGACAACCCACGTGCACTCCGGTTGGGGAGCGGATCAGCCAGCTGAGGAATGGTGACACGGTGGAACATTACTTGGCCGTGAAAAAGAATGGACTGACGTGCTGCGATACGGATGAACGGTGAAAACATCGTGTGAAAAAGTGACACCAGTCAGCAAGGTCCTGCAGGATCGCGTTTAGATGAAACGCCCTGAATCAGCAAATCCATGAAGACAGGAAGTAGC
>NW_005230094.1:0-228 GCF_000412655.1 Myotis brandtii
CCGTTTTTCCAGTACCATCATCACCAGCCAATACAAGTTTGAACTGAACTTGCGGTTCTCCTTGGACAGCCATGGTGAGATTACTTCCAGAAATGTCTCCAGCCTGTCTGGCTGAGAGCTGGAAGGATGGCAAAAGCATTAATCAAGTCCTCTTTCTCCTCCTTAACCTCCTCTTCCCTTTTAAAGAGTTCTCTTGACCTGCTTAAAAGCTTGACAGTAATGGGAATT
>NW_005230095.1:0-228 GCF_000412655.1 Myotis brandtii
ATTGTCTCTTATATCTCATTCCTGTTCCTTCTTTCTGGGTTTAATCCCTTATTGGGGAGGTGTGCATTCCAATAGCTTCTGTCCAAAAGATGAACAAAAGAATAGCCCATATTTTGCATGCCTGAAATTCCCCTATATTGGGCACATGTTATTGATAATTTGGCCGGATAGAAAATTCTAAATTGAAAATCACTCTCTCTCAGAATTTTGATGGTGTTCCAGTGCCTC
>NW_005230096.1:0-228 GCF_000412655.1 Myotis brandtii
TATATGTAAAATTACTAAATTTTTTACTTACATGCATAAAGGCTAATGTTTAATCCAGGGTTTTCTGTTCTCTACAATATTATCACCTCTCAAGCTTCTTAATACTGAAAATTATGCTTTCTGTTCAAATAACTTACAATTAATGATGCATTTGAAATTTTGAAGTTTCCATTTTTCATACTTTTATTTCATTTGAAATTTGCCCTGGCTGGTGGCTCAGTTGATTGA
>NW_005230097.1:0-228 GCF_000412655.1 Myotis brandtii
TGGCACCTGTGCCCACAGTTCTCCCCGAAGGTGCCGGGCGGGCAGGCTGGGGAGCAGACATCCTCCCGTCACCCCGTGGCCCCTCTTGGCAGGAGGTTTTGGGGCCGGGCTCAGGGGGACATGTGGCCTGAGCTTCAGGAGGGACCGAGCACCCGCCACCCAGGCCTACCCTCTCGGTCACCTACTCTGCTCACAGCCCGGCCCGGTGGCACCCGGGGGACAGCGGCA
>NW_005230098.1:0-228 GCF_000412655.1 Myotis brandtii
TGATTTCTTCCTACAAGGAATCTCATCAAACTTGCAGGTGTTTTGATTTTGGTTTTTGTTTGTTTACATTATTACCATTAACAGCGCAATACTGACTCTACTTCTGAATTTAGGCTACCAAGTACTCTACAGAAAAAGAGAAAAGCAAAGATTTGTTAGGATAGATTTTAACACATTGTGGAAGGATCACAAGAATTCTTGCTTCATATTACACAATGTTTTACAAAG
>NW_005230099.1:0-228 GCF_000412655.1 Myotis brandtii
AGAAGAAGCAATTCTGCTCAGGACTGAAACATCAACTTTCACCTGAATTTCCAGCCTGCCAGCTAGCCTACAAACCCCACACTTGCCAGCCCCTATAATCACATGAGCTGATTTTTTAAAACAAATACATGTATATGTATATAATACATTTCTCTATGTATTACATGTGATATATGGTATGTATAATATATTATGGGTTCTGAAGAACTCTGCCTAATACACCCAATA
>NW_005230100.1:0-228 GCF_000412655.1 Myotis brandtii
TTCACTCCTCTGTCTCAAAGCTGCTCCTGCCCTGGCCGGTGTGCTCAGTGGTTAGAGCGTTGGCCTGCCCACCAAAGGGCTTGGGTTTGATTCCTGGACAAGGGCATGGTAGGTGGGTTGCGGGTTTGCTCCCCGCCCCCGGTCCGGGAACATGGTGGAGGAAACCAGTCCATGTATCTCTCTCACATCAATGTCTCTCTGTCTCTCTGTCTCTCTCTCTCTCTCTCT
>NW_005230101.1:0-228 GCF_000412655.1 Myotis brandtii
GTGTTTATTACTTAGACACTGGGAACCCAAATACCTGCTTTTCATAGTTTTGAAGCACTCAAGAGGGGTACGGCTAGATCTGAGAAAAGTCTTACCTGACTCACTCCATATACCAATGAGGGTAAGTCAGTCCAGGGCTCGCTCCTCAATGGAGTGGCAATTGAACTGAGAAGAGGAGATTTTTAAAAAGAAAGAAATAAGGAAGCATTAGCTAGCAGAGCAAATACA
>NW_005230102.1:0-228 GCF_000412655.1 Myotis brandtii
TGGGTGGAAGTGATGCCCGAGTGTCCTCCCAGCTGAAGCTCTTAAGGAAATCCTGTACTGAGGAATTTCAGAGGTCAGCATGAACCAGAGCTCTGTTCCTGCCCTGCGGCAGCAACCTCCTGGAACATCTCGATGGGACGGTGGCCTCGTAAGACGCAGAGAAGGATTACAGAACATTCTGTAATGCAAATGGACTCCCCTCCTTCCCCACTGACCACATGGGGCTTG
>NW_005230103.1:0-228 GCF_000412655.1 Myotis brandtii
GCTCCATGACGGCATCGCGCGCCTAGTTTGCCCAGCAGCGCCAGGGGCTGAGGCGCTGCTTTGAGAGCTGCTATAATTATCTCTCCAGTGAAAATAATAATAGTAATAATGCTCTGGGACATGTTGCCACTAGAGCAGGGCTGCTGGGAGGGCGGGAGGAGAGCGAGCTGCGCCCCTTTCCCACACCCGCCTGCCGTGGCGCAGATGGTTATTCCCAGGCCGGTTAGG
>NW_005230104.1:0-228 GCF_000412655.1 Myotis brandtii
CCTTCTCCCTCTCTTCTTCTTTCACAAACCCTCCCCCTTCCCCCAGGACAGGGCACACAGGCTGCCTCACAAATGAATAGAACGTGTTGCTGCTTTCACCCGCATGGTGAAGCAGGTTAGTATCCACGGGCTGTCTTCCTTCCATTCCCCAGTTCCCTATTGCCATAGTGCCTGATTTCCATGCATGTCATTCTTAGGAATGTAGTGCGTGTCATTCTTGGGAATCAG
>NW_005230105.1:0-228 GCF_000412655.1 Myotis brandtii
TTGTATTTTTGAAATGGTTGTGCGAGGCAGCAGTCTCCTGTGTTTACCTCTGCCGCCATCTTGGTTTCTCTCCCAGGAATTATTTTGAGAAAAAGACTACAAGAGCTGTGTGTACACACATGAGGGACTCCAGGCATGTTTATCTTCTGTGGAGGAGTCATTTTCATTGATTATAATAAAGATGGTCTGTGGCTCCTGTAGCTTCTCAGAAGTTCCCATCAGAGCCAT
>NW_005230106.1:0-228 GCF_000412655.1 Myotis brandtii
TTTGTGACTGAAGAAAACTAAACAAAACTTATTTTTCTTATTAGTTCAGTGGGTTCAGGAAGGAGTAAGGAAAGTACATATATTTAATACCTATAACTAAATTTTAGAAATTATAAGCCAAATTATTTTGTCTTTAAATCACATTTTAATATTCAACAGTAATAAGATTGTCTCGTTCTTCACTGTTTCAGGGAAAAAAAGCATTTACTCCTGTTTATTCCACTCTGA
>NW_005230107.1:0-228 GCF_000412655.1 Myotis brandtii
GGAAGAAGCATCTTGCATCATGGGGTAGCGGTGAGCCTTTCCTTTGCTTCTCAAAGACCCTTTTCCCCTCCCACATTTCTGTGGCTACCCCGAGCTCCTGCTTGACTCTCTAGACTCAGCCTCGCAGTCACCTCCTCCAGGAGGCCCCCCGGAATGTACTCCATCTGGTCCTTTACGCAAAGCAAAGGCCACTGTCATCTGTTCACACGTCAGCAGCCTCCACTGACC
>NW_005230108.1:0-228 GCF_000412655.1 Myotis brandtii
AAGTTCACACTGCAAGAAAGTGTCAGATTTAGGACCTTTTATTTTTACTCCAAAGCGATTTCCCATGCTTACTATTTATTAAAGATTCTGCATAGAGCATCCCAGTGTTGGTCTGGGTGCTGAATGCACGCAATGTGGACAAGGTTTGTTTTCGTTTTTAAAGATGTTATACTAGTATTTTTCACTATACTAGACAGCTCTGGTGCAGATTTTAACTCCTTCCAATCC
>NW_005230109.1:0-228 GCF_000412655.1 Myotis brandtii
CACTACTGTGGCAGAGCTGAAAGAAAACACGAATTAATGAAGTGATGCATACACTTAAACGAGGGGTGGCTGGAAAGACGATAATCATTTCCTCGATTTGCATCCCAAACCCCCTTCCCAGTTTCCAGTGCCTCCCACCTGGGCAGCACGTTCATCGCCAGCCAACCTGCTGGCTCTGAAATGTAAATCCATGTCTCCTAGGCCAGTGGTCGGCAAACTCATTAGTCA
>NW_005230110.1:0-228 GCF_000412655.1 Myotis brandtii
CCTGCTGGCCCGATTGCCCCCAACTGCTCTCCCCTGCCATGACCCACCTCCTCTGCTGGGACCGGCCTCCTCTGCACCACGCAGAGCCATGGGAACTCTAGTCCTCAACACGTGGAGCGGCCACCGGGCCCCGCCACTGCTGTGTGAGCGGCCATCGTGTAGCAGTCATCTTGTGGCAGACATCTTGTGGAGGCCATCTTGTGGAGGCCATCTTGTGGTGGCCATCTT
>NW_005230111.1:0-228 GCF_000412655.1 Myotis brandtii
GTTCCATCCGGCTCGTCACAAGGCAAGCGCGACTGATGGCCTCCTGTGGTTGGTGACTCTGCGGCCTTGGCTTCCAGAGGGCATTTCCCTCCAGGGAGAGGGAGGGGCAGTTGTGGGGGAAAGAACATGAAAACCTGGTTCCAGATGTGCAGCAGTACCCACATGTTGTTCAAAATTATGAATAAATGCGAAGCACATTTCTAAAGCTGAGCTCTACCCTGGCAGGTT
>NW_005230112.1:0-228 GCF_000412655.1 Myotis brandtii
GCAAGGCCAAGGAGCTGAGGGACCACCACCGAGACTTCCCGGACGTGCTCTCGGGGGCGTACATCATCGAAGTCATTCCCGACACGCCTGCGGAAGCGTGAGTCCGAGCGTTCTCCCTTTCCCTGACTTCCTGCGGTTCCGGGGCCCTGTCAGCTCAGGCGACTGTGCGGGTCCCCGACAGGATGGGGCCGTCCGACCTGGAGCAGCTCAGGACTCCGCGGCGAAAGG
>NW_005230113.1:0-228 GCF_000412655.1 Myotis brandtii
TTGTCCGGTGTTGATGATAATTCAGAGGTACCTGGAAGCTCCGCATTTTGTCCAGCAGAGCTGACCTGGCCTGAAGACCATGGATGAGGTGCCTGTAGCCGGCGGAGGCTCTGTGCTCCCCAGGCCAAGGCCAGCATCCACCGTGACGGAGCCTGCTCGTAGCTCGCCCCTTGCGTGGGAGGTGAGGAAAGCGGCACCTTAGCTCTTCCCCCTCAGAACCAGAAACAT
>NW_005230114.1:0-228 GCF_000412655.1 Myotis brandtii
GGGGTGAAGGGCTCTTCTGCCCGGGAGCAAGAGGGTCACCCATTCAGAGGAGAGCAAGACCTGGGCGGGAGAAAAAGTCACAAAGACACTGGTCTGTCACCTTGCAAAATGGCGGCATTTACACATCTTTCTGGTGGTGGTGGTGGTGGTGGCCCAGGCCAGACAGCGGAGGGCTGCCCTGGGTCACCGCGGCGGCCAGAGATCGACGCCCGGGGAGGACAGCGAGGG
>NW_005230115.1:0-228 GCF_000412655.1 Myotis brandtii
TTAATATTAGAAAAAGTTAAATTTTTACATCATTTTTAAAAAAATCTATCAATGGGGCTTCTATAGTTTACTTTGTATTTTATTAAAAATCTCTTTTTATTTACATTTCCACGGTGTAACTTATTTTTCTGAGTTAGGATTCTCCAGGCCTTTTAACATACTTATTCACAACTAACTTTGCAGTAATCGCTTATTAGTGTAGAGCAAGCATGTCAAACTCAAAGGCTA
>NW_005230116.1:0-228 GCF_000412655.1 Myotis brandtii
ATAGCTCTCTAAACTTTGGATGGTTTTTAGATACAGATTAAAACACTGCCCCACACTTTCATTTTCTGTATATTTTATCTGACTTGTGTATTTGAGTTGAGCTTTGGAAGGTTTGACCTTGATTATTTCAGGTGTAAATTTCCTTCCAGAATTAAAGTTATATGTTTGTTGGGGGTTTTGTGGAGTATTTTTTATGTTTAAAATCTTAGCTCAAAAGTGTTTTTTTTT
>NW_005230117.1:0-228 GCF_000412655.1 Myotis brandtii
CAATAAATATATCCTCAGGTGAGGATTTTTTTAAAAAGTTGGGATGTGCTCTATTGTGGGGAAATGGGTTTGAGATTGGGGGCCTCGGATCAAACTTAATATCAGAACCACTCAGAGAAAAAGGCAGTAAGTGAGAGTTAAGAGGAGTAGACTGTGGAGATGTTATTCTTCCAAAATGGTGGTGAACTGGAGGCAAAGATATTATTTAGGA
This sequence comes from Myotis brandtii, assembly GCF_000412655.1. NCBI lineage: Eukaryota > Metazoa > Chordata > Mammalia > Chiroptera > Vespertilionidae > Myotis > Myotis brandtii. The sequence continues at coordinate 212 of NW_005230117.1, forward strand.
TGTGAGATAAGCACCTA
>NW_005230118.1:0-228 GCF_000412655.1 Myotis brandtii
GGCTGGACACGCCCCACCCCTGATCTAGACTGTCAAATGCAATAGCCAATAGCCACATGTGGCTACTGAACACCTAAACTAAGGCTGGTGGGACTGAGAAACTGAATTTTAATAACTGAGTTTTATTCTATTTTAATAACATAAATTTAAATACCTACCCATAGCTAGTAGCTACTGTATTTGTCTGGGCACCTTAACTTCAGGTGGAGAATAATCACAGGGTACAGA
>NW_005230119.1:0-228 GCF_000412655.1 Myotis brandtii
GTGTACCAGACATGTATGCATTCCTGAATGGCATAGAATACTGAAACTATTGCATGTCATACATTTCTGAATAAATCATTTTCGCCTTGCATTACTCTCGCCAGGTAACACTGGCTGGAGCCGCAGGTCTCGTGTATAGACAGGTCCAATTCATTCACTTCCACGGCTCTGAAGGAATCCATGGTGCACAAGTGTTCTGTTTTCTTATTCTCTCCAATTAGGCTATTT
>NW_005230120.1:0-228 GCF_000412655.1 Myotis brandtii
CCTCACAGTCACCATAAAAGTAAACCAACCTTTATCCTGTCTATACTGCTGAGAAGCAGTACTCAAACCTAATTTTGGTCACTTAATGCATATCATCAGTGTACTAGAAAAATTACTATTAAAGAGAATCCTTTAATATCTTTTCTGATGCAAATGAACACCCATTTAATTTTTGTGATAATCTGGGTTTTTATGAATTTATATTTAAAAATTACAGCCATATTTACC
>NW_005230121.1:0-228 GCF_000412655.1 Myotis brandtii
ACTATTTTATGAAAACATTTATAAAAGTGATTGCTCTCTAGGTTCCAAAGTTAATCTACACAAATTCAAAAGTATCAGAAAAACATTCCTCTGATCAAAACACAGTGAAATTGAATATCAAAAGTGAGAAGATGCCTAAAACAACACCAAGAATATCAGTGATGGCAACAACAATGAAAAATTATAAATTATTTTGGATTTAATATAAAATAATAATGAATTTTAAGC
>NW_005230122.1:0-228 GCF_000412655.1 Myotis brandtii
GGGAACTGAATGAAGAAAGTGAATGGATTAGCAAAATATATATATGTACATAGCATATGGACATAGACAATGGTATTATGGTGATAGCCAGAGGAAAAGGGAGGTGGGTGTTAGATTGAGGTGGGTAAAGGGAGTGGAAATGGGGACTGAAGGAGACTTTGCTTGAGGCAGTGGGCACACAATACAGTGTACAGATGATGTTTTATTGAGTTGTACACCTGAAACCTG
>NW_005230123.1:0-228 GCF_000412655.1 Myotis brandtii
GGTGATGTTAGGACTATTGGTACGAGGAGCAGCGGCCGAGATGGTGGAGTTGACGGTGGAAAGTAAGCCACGGAAGTAAAGATGGAGAAGACGGAAGTGGAGGCAATGACGAAAGAGGCAGAGATGGTGGAAGTGGTAGTGAGGATAACGGAGCAGTAGCAGGGGATGTGATGAAGGACATGGAGGAGGTAGAGGTAAAATTGGAGGTGATGGCAACCGTGCTGGAGG
>NW_005230124.1:0-228 GCF_000412655.1 Myotis brandtii
GTTCTTTATTGCTGCATGAAATATCACCACAACGTCAACAGCACTCACATTCCTCATTCACGGTTTCTGTGGTGCAGGAATCTAGGCACTGCTCAGCTGGGCTCTCCGCTCAGAGTCTCTCACAGGCTGCAAGGAAAGGTCGCTGGGGCTGGGGTCTCATCTGAGGCTCGTCCGGGGAAGGACCTGCTTTTAAGCTCACTTGGTTGCTGGCAGGATATCAGAATGAGG
>NW_005230125.1:0-228 GCF_000412655.1 Myotis brandtii
GTCTGCAGGGTCTGTGGTGAAATCTCTGCTTCATTCTGACCTTGGTAATTGATGTCTTCTCTCTCTTTTCCCCTGTTAATCTTGCCACACGTCTGTCACTTTGATTAATCTTTTCAAAGGACCAGTATTTTGTTTCACTGGTTTTCTGTATTATTTTTGCTTTCAATCTCATTGATTTCTGCTCTTGTTTTATTACTTCCTCCTGCTTGCTCTGGCTTTATTTTGATA
>NW_005230126.1:0-228 GCF_000412655.1 Myotis brandtii
AGATGGCATCTAGGAAGACAGGAGGTGTGAACAGAATAAAGCATTTCAAGGAACAATTGTCTTTCAGTGTCGTTAGAGGTGGAATTGCCTGTATGAGACAGTTCTGAGAGTATCAGAACGCTTGACCAAGAGGAGATCATGAATTGCTGAGAAACTGATCAGCCAAATCTGGCCCAGGCTGACCTCTGCACCCTTATTTCACTACTTGCCCTGTTATCTGGGTTCCAG
>NW_005230127.1:0-228 GCF_000412655.1 Myotis brandtii
CCCCACCTCATGACCACTGCCACCTCATGACAACAGTCATCTGACTGTTGTGCCAGATGGACCTCAACATCCTCAATGGCTCAAACATAACAGAAGCTGATTTCTTGCGCACGTAATCTTGTTCCAGGTTTGTGCAGGGTCATGCAGAGAGTAAAGGGCGGGTAAGGAAGCTCTGCTCCACGCTGTCCTTCTGGGAAAACCAACTACTAAGTTTCCATCATCTTTAAC
>NW_005230128.1:0-228 GCF_000412655.1 Myotis brandtii
AGGATACAAACCTTCTTGGCTTGTTAAGTTGGTGGTCTTTGACTTCAGAGGACGTGTCGGCGATGGCACTGTGCGTTCAGTGAAAGAGCAGCTCATGCATTTTAACTGCAGATCTGACCCGATCATAGGCGTATACTGCACTTTCTTCAGACCTGTGCAGTTGAAGTGGTACCACGAGTTGCACAAAGAGCATTGTATGCCGTTTTGGACCTGCTTATTGCATCCGTC
>NW_005230129.1:0-228 GCF_000412655.1 Myotis brandtii
TGATTCTAGGAAACCATGTGGTGGGGTCTATCCACTCTAAATGCCCCTTTACCATATTCCAAGCAATAGTTTGTTTTTCATGTACATTGATAGCAAGTAAGGACTCTTTAATTTTCCTTGGCAGCATCTTTACTTCTTCAGTAAGGTTATGGTGGAGGACACCCCATAGATCCTTTTTAACATCAATCCACTGATGGTGACTATGTAGATTGGGGCCCATAACAAAGA
>NW_005230130.1:0-228 GCF_000412655.1 Myotis brandtii
ATTGCCTTGCTCTGGTTTTCTGTGGCATTTATACACCGCAATCTAGTCATGTTTTCTGCTCATGAAAGTCATATCTAGTTCAGATATTGTGATTAACTGTGTCTTTTTTTTCCCCCGGGCTGTGCCATGATCATGGTGTGCTCTGACTTCCAAGTGTTCTATCACCTGGACAATGTGCATACCCACTGTTATAGGGTCATAGGTAGGTTCCATATGTGACTTCTACAT
>NW_005230131.1:0-228 GCF_000412655.1 Myotis brandtii
GTCCCCTATGTCCGATATCAGCGCAGCTTTCCTGGCTTTCTCCTGGTTACTGTTTGCCGGGGCTGTCTTTTTCCACCCTCTGACTTTCAACCATTCCATACTCCTGTGTCAAGATCCGGGTCACGCCCATTTGCTAGTCACATGGAAAACTGTGGTTTCCAAGGGAACCAGCCTGAATCACATTAAAAATCTGAGGATTTGTAAAGATCATGGGACCCTGGTTGTCCC
>NW_005230132.1:0-228 GCF_000412655.1 Myotis brandtii
TGTGCAGCCAAGGTTGAGAACCACTGCACTGGAGCAAGCATGTCAAACTCATGGCCCTCGGGCCACAGGCCTCATTTATTTGGCTCGTGTTGGCCTTTGAGTTTGACATGCTTGCACTAGAGCTTCTACTTAATGCTTCCTTTGTAAAAAGCCTGTTCAGGGTACCTCGAAGGTGCATCTCTGGTCACCCCAGGCTGGATCTGGAGCAGCACACAGCACACAGCTGGG
>NW_005230133.1:0-228 GCF_000412655.1 Myotis brandtii
GCAGAATTTCCCAGGCCACTGATGCTCACTTTACAGATGCGCAAACGGAGGCCAGGAGGAGAGGAGCCCCGCAAGGGCACCCCGGGGGGGTTACCACAACTCTCACTCCAACCAGTCTTTGGAATCTCAGGCCTGTGTCCATCGATGACAGCTCTTTTATTAGGAGACAGAGGCCTTTTATTAACAGCTGCAACGTACCATCTCTTCCAAGCCGTGTTTTAAGGCCCA
>NW_005230134.1:0-228 GCF_000412655.1 Myotis brandtii
CCAAGAATTGTAATAGGATCCAAGGCTCAATGGTGAGTACGACAGATGTGCATCTACCCTCACAGAAGTTATAGTCTGGTGAAAGACACAAACATAAGCAATTACACATAGTATAAAATTAAAAACTATTTAAATGCTTGTCCCAGGATAAATATAGAGTAGTTTGAGAACTGTTAGAATTCTTCCCCTTAACAATGTAATTTTTGAGTTGAAATCGAAAGGATGATC
>NW_005230135.1:0-228 GCF_000412655.1 Myotis brandtii
GCCACAAGTGGGTGTCAGATCAGCTGTTTAGCATATCCGCGCCTCCTACCAGTCTCCATGTGGCTTCTTTAACGCCCTAGGCAGTTTTTCAATGGTGTTCTAAAGTTTAGTTGTATTTTTCATATGGTTGTTGGAGGATTTGAGTACCATGTTTACCTACACTTCCATCTTGACCAGAAGCCCACAGTTAATTTTGTATTATTTATTAATTATTGTATTATTTTCCAT
>NW_005230136.1:0-228 GCF_000412655.1 Myotis brandtii
TGCACATACCTATATCCATATGCACAGAGTAAACTATAATGGAATGTGAATTACAGACACAGAATAGTTTGTAACATGTGACCCCTACAATCACATCATCCAACAGCCTCATCACACGGATGCAGTATTTGGAGTCAAAAGAGATGGGATAAACCTGGCCTGTATAGCTCAGTTGTTGAGCATCGACCTACGAACCAGGAGGTCACTGGTTTGATTCCCGGTCAGGGC
>NW_005230137.1:0-228 GCF_000412655.1 Myotis brandtii
GAAACTTAGGTATGTGTCCTGACCAGGAATTGAAACCACACCTTTTGGTGTCCGCTCCAACCAACTGAGCCACCTGGCCAGGGTTTAACACCCATTTTCAATTCTTTTGGGTATAAACCTGGGCATGGGATTGGTGGATCCTATGGCAATTTCAGGTTAAATTTACTGAGGAATCATCAAACTGTTTTCCATAGTGGCTGCATACATTCCCACTGGCAATGTATAAGG
>NW_005230138.1:0-228 GCF_000412655.1 Myotis brandtii
TATCCACTGAACCAAACCAGCTAGGGCCATACAGATATTTATAGAAAAAAAAATCCACATATAAGTGGACCGCGCAGTTCAAGCCTCTATTGTTCAAGATTCAACTGTAGTTGTAGTTTTTGTGTAGGATCTGAAATTTCTGTTGCAGTAACATTTCATGGAGGATAGTTGGGCCCTAAGGAACAGAGAGGGGAAGTTGGGCAAAGAAAGAAAAGAGCAAAGGGGTGG
>NW_005230139.1:0-228 GCF_000412655.1 Myotis brandtii
ACATAGGGCTTATGGCTGGCAAGTGCTGCTGTGGCAGGACAAGCCTCTCCCAATAGGGACTGATTTGGCGTGAGCCCGCAGCTGGCACAGTGGGGCTGGGATGAGCAGGAGGGGCAGTATGAGCTGCAGGCTGTGTTGGACTGTGGATTTCGGCCTGATCTGTGCAGGCCACCCAGAGGGAACCCACCTGTGCATGAACTTGTGCACTGTGTCTCTAGTACAATGATG
>NW_005230140.1:0-228 GCF_000412655.1 Myotis brandtii
AGCCTGGAGCACCATTTCCAAACCTAAAGGAGCAATGCGTCACGCATCCTTGAACCTGGCAGTGGCTGATTACAAGGGTACCGCAGGAATAGCAGCCAGTGTCCTGCTATTGGATTTTGCTCCAAGTGAAATCAGTTAGGAGGCTATTGCACTGGTTCAGCCCTATGGCGACCCAATTCGGGCAAGTGGAGGTGAGAATGGAGATGAAGAAGAAGGTTCACAAAACAC
>NW_005230141.1:0-228 GCF_000412655.1 Myotis brandtii
TTGCATATTTATGTTTGTGGAGTTGGACTTGCACCTGTTATAACTATACTTGATGGTACTTCTGAGGCACATTATACATTAATTTTGCACAACCAGATATAAGGTATATTGCTTTTTCTCATATACCTGAAAAAGGCAACAAAACTCAGACATTTTTCTTAACTTTTTTTTTCTTTAATGCTACTTTTCAATTATCAAATATATTACTTAAATTTCTAAAACAAACTC
>NW_005230142.1:0-228 GCF_000412655.1 Myotis brandtii
GGGGGAGAGTCGTGCTTTAATTTTAATAAAATTAAAGTGAAAAATAATCTCTAAAGTGAAAATGAGACTTGAACACCAGTGGGTCTCAGGGGTGTGAGTGGGTTGGCTGGAGACAGAACTTTCTAAATGTGAACTGATTTGGGGACCTGTAGCATCAGGGGGCTTCTCTCAGATACAGAACTAACTTCATGTGCAGCAGGCCAGGTGCCTGGGGGTGGGGAAGAGCAG
>NW_005230143.1:0-228 GCF_000412655.1 Myotis brandtii
TGCAAATACAGAGAAATAAGCTCAGAAGTGCAAAGACATTTTAGGATACACTTTAGAGACTTTAGGAAGAGATGGAGGAAGTACTGTTTCATAAAGTTCCACAAAGACCCTGGAGTAGTTTCATCTTCTTACAATCTAATAAATAAAATGTAAAACCTTATAAATAAAAAATTTTCTGGGATAGCACAGGAAACTAAAGTACATCAGAGACCTTATAAGCTCAGCACA
>NW_005230144.1:0-228 GCF_000412655.1 Myotis brandtii
CTTCAGGTGCTGGTATGAGATAACACCCAGATTTTATTTCTCTCCTCTATAGAAAGGGAACTAGATCTTTACCATAAAAGCATTAAAAATTGAAATGAGTAAAACCCAAGAATACAAAGGAATTTTTTTATCTATAAGAATGAAAAGCAAGGATATTATGATTGGAGTCTTAGATTCGAACGAAACAGGCATTTTTTCTTAAATATATTTTTATTGATTTTAGAGAGG
>NW_005230145.1:0-228 GCF_000412655.1 Myotis brandtii
GGTTGGGCTGGGCTCAGGAGGACTCAGATCCTTCTATTCCCCTGGGGCCAATAGGGACATGCTTTGCCTGATAATGGAGGGTCCTGAACTGTAGGAGGGGTGGGGGGAACCCCATTAGTGTCCCAGGGTTAAGCCAGGAGGAAGGACATGGTTGAGCCTGGGGTTGTCAGCATGAAGAGGGACAGCCTGTTCTGCTGCAAGGGTGGGCTTGCCTTGGACTCCCCAGGT
>NW_005230146.1:0-228 GCF_000412655.1 Myotis brandtii
AAGAATAGATGAGAAAAGAAAATTGTGAGGCAATACATACCAGAATGAAAGAGAAGAGAGGAATGAGGATGAGCACTGTGAGCATAAAGTGAATCAGGCTTGGGCTGTCTCAACACCATTACAACCTTGGCTGGGCTTGCTTTTTCCCAGTGTTTGATGCTGTGAACAGAGGGGTGTGGGTGGGGGCAGGTGAACGGGGAGATGGTAGCCATGCGGGGGCAGACAGTA
>NW_005230147.1:0-228 GCF_000412655.1 Myotis brandtii
TGAGAACCTAGACTAATATAGATGTTAAGTAAAGGAGTAATCCAAATAATGGGTCAAACCTACATTTCTAAGTAAAGACTTTGTTTAGATCTGTAACCAGTGAGAAGTTGACATTTTTCATAAAAACTCAGGAGCCCATTGCTTCCCTAGCCAGACAAAAAAGACTTCTGAGGGCTCTGGTTTCAAATGTACTCTTGATGCCTGATCAGAGCAGAAATGCTTAGGAGA
>NW_005230148.1:0-228 GCF_000412655.1 Myotis brandtii
AAGAAGGGACTCTTCCCCTGGGAATTGGCAGTCTAGCGAGGATGCCATGCGTGGTTTATGACCATAAACCATGAGAATGGGATTGCCACCCCAGGAAAGGAACACATGCAATAGTGTAGGAGTTTGTGGCTAACTGCTGCTAAAACCAAGGAAGCTGGTCCAAAAGGGAGTTGCTTATGCTAAGCATGACATGATATTACCAAACAAAGACCTCACTTAATGGCAGTT
>NW_005230149.1:0-228 GCF_000412655.1 Myotis brandtii
AGGCCACATCCTTCTCTGTTTGGCACTCAGAGGGAGGTCCCCAGACCTCTGTTGACTCACAGATCTGCCCCCAGCCATTGGCCTCAGACAGGGAGAGCAGGCACCTTTCACAGACGTGACTGGACCAAAGCATCCAAATCCTCTTCCTCGCCACCTTCTGTCCACCCGGCCTCCACTAGGGGACTCTGGGCAGGCCAGAGAACCACAAGTTGGAAGCAGAAAGAGTGA
>NW_005230150.1:0-228 GCF_000412655.1 Myotis brandtii
GACCTAGTAGGTGAAAATGGGAGCCGGGAGTCTGTTTTTGTCATCTCAGAGTTACTCTCGAGCCATAAATCGCCACCCCAGCCTCTTCTCCCAGAGCTGTGAGACACGACACTGTGTCCACCCATCACTGGGCTCAAGTACAGAGGGGACCCTGTGATACCATAGCCCCAACCCCGGGGAGTTCATGTCATCCTCACAGGTCAGAAACTAGCACCTCAAGGTCGGCCA
>NW_005230151.1:0-228 GCF_000412655.1 Myotis brandtii
TGTGCTCCTGCAGCAGCCTGAGGGCTTCCCACCATGCTATCTGCATCTCCCAGGGTGAGGGTGAGCGTGAGCATGCGCTCCTGTTCTTGCATCTGTGGAAAAATGCCCCTTGCTGTGGGATTTAGTGATGCCCTCAGAAAAATCACTCCTGGAGGAAGGAGGACCCCCCTTCAGAGAATGACAAATTACAATTCCCCTAAAGGAACAGTGATCTCTGGCACTAAGGAG
>NW_005230152.1:0-228 GCF_000412655.1 Myotis brandtii
AAAAAACTAGAAACGCTTCTAGATTAACTATAGAAGTAGTTTGATTTTAAATACTCCATCATTTTTCACACTTAATGAGCAGAAATCAAAAGTTTCTCTGTGGAATGTATTCCCCCCCTCCCCCCAAACGGAAGAACAAGCTCTTAAGATGTCAACCACACCTAAAACGTTACTGTACAGTGAACTTGTATAATAGCTAAGCATTCCTGGAACTAAATCATGGTTTTC
>NW_005230153.1:0-228 GCF_000412655.1 Myotis brandtii
GGTGCAAAAACAAAGACTCACCAAGACCAGGAGAGGCCGGGTGCCCACCAGGAAATTGAAATGCCATTAGTAAGGGGATGATAAATACTATATCAATTCCTATAGTTTGCAAATAAGAGAGTAGCCAGATTACATATGTAAAGTAAAATCACTAAATGAAATGGGAAACTTTTATGTGCTTGCTATTCAAACAAACGTGTCTGAGGAGCACTCGGTGTTCCTCGGTTA
>NW_005230154.1:0-228 GCF_000412655.1 Myotis brandtii
TAGGTAAATGGATGAAGAAGATGTATATATACAGAGTGAAATATTCAGCCATAAAAGAGGACATTCTCCCATTTGCGACAGCATGGGTGGAACATGAGTGCATCGTGAAATAAGTCAGAGAGAGAAAGACAAGTACTCTATGGTCTCACTTATATTTGGGACCAATAACATTGTACTCATAGAAATAGAGAGTAGTTGTCAGGATCTAAGGGGTGGAAGAAATGTGGC
>NW_005230155.1:0-228 GCF_000412655.1 Myotis brandtii
GTCCCCAGTCCCCCAGGTTGGCAGCTGGGCTCTGTCACTGGGGAGCTGGGTCCTTGGAGGGAAGCCCAGGTCCTGGGTTCCAGCGCTGCTCTGCCCACTGAGGCTGTGTGACGTTGGGCAATCGCCCTCCCCTCTCTGGGCCTCAGTTTCCTCCTCCATCAGGTAGTTAGATGTGGTATCTCCCAGGGCCCGACCCGGGACTGTGGGATGGGGGGCGGGTGGGGCACC
>NW_005230156.1:0-228 GCF_000412655.1 Myotis brandtii
CCTCTGCCAAGTCCTCCATGGAAGCTGCCTGGGCCTCTAATTCCAGGGCTCCTGGAGCCTTCAGACCCACACACAGCACCAATGTCATCACCATTTGGTGTTTTCTCAGAGAAGAAGTGATGTTTGTTTTTTATTATTTTTATTTTTTTGATGTTTGTTTTATAGACACTCTTGAAAGTATTCGAGAATCCGTGGCAGATATTTTAGAAATTCTCTTTAAATAATGTT
>NW_005230157.1:0-228 GCF_000412655.1 Myotis brandtii
GCTCTAACATTCTTTGAAGTTCTAATTTTTCCCTTCTACCCATGAAATAGAGGACATAGCATGTATAACTACAATATTCTGACCTCCTCCGTAAGAGGATGCAGGCTGTTGCTGCCAGGCTTTTTATTTTATTTTTTTACGTTTAAATTTCATTTTATTTTTATTTTTTAAATCTTTATTGTTAAATGTATTACATATGTCCCCCGTTTTCCCCCAATAACCCCTTAT
>NW_005230158.1:0-228 GCF_000412655.1 Myotis brandtii
TAGATAGATAGATAGGTAGATAGATAGATAGATAGATCATGGATAGATAATTTCAGGCACTAATAAATGCTGTGAAGAAGATAAATAGGGCACTATGATAAAGAATGACTTTGGGGACAACCTTAGCTAGGGTGATCGGGGGATCGGTTCTGAAGACGGCTCAGCTGCAAAGGAGGAGGAGGAGGAGGGAGGGAATTCCAAGCAATGGGAACAGTAAGTGCAAAGGCC
>NW_005230159.1:0-228 GCF_000412655.1 Myotis brandtii
TGAACAAACAGGGAATGTTGTGTTCATATTAATTTATAAATTTGTGCTTACCATTCACCAGTGTAAGATATGACTTGGTTACAGTCACAATAAAATGATAAATAAGACACATTTATAAGATAAAATGAGACACATTTGGGACATTTTTCCCCAACGGGCATGGACTGTCACCCAGGCTTCTGACCGGACATGAGGTGGCACTTGGCTGGGGGAGGCGGGTGGTGGGCC
>NW_005230160.1:0-228 GCF_000412655.1 Myotis brandtii
GGGGGGAGAGGAAAGAGGGCTGAATTCCCACAGGGGATGGGGCACATTTACAGAGGGGGAGCTCTCAGGCTGGGAGCGGGCAGGCATGATGTGGACGTGGGGATGAGAATGGGGAGGGTGGTCGGAGAGAAGGAACAGCGTGGGCAGAGGTGTGTGTGTTGGGGGGGGGGCAGGTTATAGGCTTGGACCGGCAGAGCCTCGGGGCAAAGCAAGGGCACAGAAAAGAAG
>NW_005230161.1:0-228 GCF_000412655.1 Myotis brandtii
GGAGAGCTCAGGAGCTGATGGCATGAAGAGTTGCCTCCAATAGGGTCAATGGGGCTGGCTTTTAGACTGCATGGTGGAGCAGTCATTGGATATAGCCTGGGTTGAAAGCAATCCCCAGGAGGTGGGGAGGGGGCTGGGCTGTGAGGTTTCAGCCACCAGAACTCTCAGCAGCTGAAGATATGAGGGATTCGGTCCTGAAGTTGGGAGGTCTGGGTGGCACACCAGTGT
>NW_005230162.1:0-228 GCF_000412655.1 Myotis brandtii
TTATGTTTCGTCTCTGGACTCTTTATTAATTTACACATAGCGCCTTCTCCAGATTTCTGAACCCTTCTTGATAATGGATTAAGACCCCCGGTATTAGTAAAGTATTGGCAAAAGTTGTATTCATCCATCATTCATTGCTTCACTAATTGAATCTGCCAGTGCTTCTTAAACTTTTCTGACAAAATTCCTCAGGTAGATTATGAAAACGTATGCTCAGAGGGTAGATGT
>NW_005230163.1:0-228 GCF_000412655.1 Myotis brandtii
TCTATCCACTGAGCCACACCAGCTGGGGCTAGAAACTCCAAATTTTTAGACGAAATCATCTCATTTTCATCCATGAGAGATAGATTTTAATTATAAGAGAGAAAAAAAGAAGCAGGCCAGACACCAAACATGCCTGCACACCGACTGGCCGAGGCAAGCAGCCCAAGCTCCAATCCAGCGGCACCATCTAATGTGCAAACGTGGAAACGGGGCCCAGAGACGGGTGAC
>NW_005230164.1:0-228 GCF_000412655.1 Myotis brandtii
GGGGTTTGTGTAAACACGTCCACAGCATGAACACAGGTGGGTGTTCGAGTGTACTCATCTGTGTGCACTCCTATGTGGCAGAAGGGCAGGATCCCTAGTGTACATGAGCGTCGTGTGTTCGAGGGCAAGTATCTACGCACGATGCCAGGGAAACAGTACTAAGCGCCTGTGCATCGCTGCCAGTGGCCTTTCCTGCCCCTGGTTGGGGCTCCTCCTGGAGGCTGACTC
>NW_005230165.1:0-228 GCF_000412655.1 Myotis brandtii
ATCCTTCCCTGATTGCTGTTGTGAATAGAAACCTGCAAGGCTTTAAAGGACCGATTTAAAGGCAAAATTATAAATGATGGATTACAGAGTCAGCGCGCAGGCGCTTGAATTATTAACGGAGCAGGACTCAGATGAGCCAGGCAGCCTCCAAAGGCGCCTCTCGCACTGTGACCGACGGGGGAGGGGGAGACGCTGAGAAGCAAGGGGCCGTGGCGCACAGACGTGCAC
>NW_005230166.1:0-228 GCF_000412655.1 Myotis brandtii
CCACAGAAGACCGGGTGTTTCAAATAACACTAGTGTGAACTTTTTGCCATTTTCTGAAGTAACCTGTGCTTTATGGGGAATGTTTCACACAAATTTACATGGAGCTGTCAAAGCCTCAGGCTGGGAAGTTGGGATTTTGACATAGGAGCCTTGCCATGCTAGAAAAAAAAGAGTATAAATTAGCCTACGGAGCTTGGAGCATGTGACCAAGATTGGAAGAATGCCACT
>NW_005230167.1:0-228 GCF_000412655.1 Myotis brandtii
CACCCAGACTGAGGTCACGACCTCTCCCACCCGGACCCGCCTCAGGCTCCTTCTCCTCCCAGTCGGAGCCGTTCAGCCCCCCATCAGCCCCCCAGGAACAAAGGCCTGAGGAGATTTCAGGGGGGAGGGGGTGGGGCCCCAGCTCAGGGCAGGCACTCGCTGCACCAGGTCCTCCCAGGTGACCCCCCTCGTTTTCTGACCGGCTGCCGGGGCGCCCTCCTCATCCTG
>NW_005230168.1:0-228 GCF_000412655.1 Myotis brandtii
CACATGACCTAGCAAGCCCTGGAAGCCTCAGTTTACAAGTTTTCAGGGAATGGCCCTTAGGAAGCAGGACGGAAAGCAAGGACCCAGACCTGCTCCTCCCTTGGGATTCCTCTGCCCCAGGGGCGGGAAGTGGTGAGGTTTCGCACACCCAGAGGCAGCTGCTGCTTAAGAAGACCTGCTTTGTCTCTGTCTGCCCTCCTCCTCCTCCTCCTCCTCCTCCTCCTCCTC
>NW_005230169.1:0-228 GCF_000412655.1 Myotis brandtii
AACTATGCATTTCATCATGATTATTTGTGACTTTCAGTTTCCCTCCCTTTTATTTTACACTTCTGATATTAACCGGTAGACTATCCTAATTGTTTCACAAAGCAAATGAATACTCATATATCTTAGCACCTTTTTATGTTTTTCAATTTTCTAGAGTCAAAAATCTACCTTTTATGCAGCCTTCCTAGTTCCATATTTTATAAATTCACTTTTAAAAACAAGAAATAA
>NW_005230170.1:0-228 GCF_000412655.1 Myotis brandtii
CAGCAGGAAAGGGCAGCCTGCAGCCAGCCTCCATGTGTGCCTGCCCGTGGGATCGCCGCGGGGATCACTGAGCAGGAAAGGGCGGCCTGCAGCCAGCCCAGGTGTGCGCCAGCCCCTGGGTCGCCGCGGCAATCCCCAAACAGGAAAGGATGGCCTCTAGCCAGCCCCCCTGTGCGCCTGGCCCTGGGTTGCCGCAGTGGTCATGGAGCAGGAAAGGGCGGTCTCTAG
>NW_005230171.1:0-228 GCF_000412655.1 Myotis brandtii
GAGTATGCCGGTTTGTGGGCCACCTCCCTCCTCCAAACTGTAAGCCTCTTGGCTCTTAGCTTATAACCCCTCTTCCCTCCTCCTGAGGATGGTGTAGGATGGCAGGTATAATGGTATTACGGCGACCAGGTGAGGGGTATAATGGTGCATATGATGACACTTATGCTTATGTTAGCTGGGAAGCTGGCATCCTGTCCAAAAAGCATGATAGGTTGGGCCCCAGGGACT
>NW_005230172.1:0-228 GCF_000412655.1 Myotis brandtii
CTATTGGAAAATTTCATTAGGTGTATTAGTTTGATTCATTTTAACAAATGCCTATAGTCATACAACTGCCAGTGCAAGCAGGGTAGAGAAAGTTTCCCTCACCCCCAAAAGTGCCCTTGTGCCCCTTTGCAAACTACTCTTCCTCCATCCCCCTTGCCTGGCAACCACCATCCGCTTTCTGTAACTTTTCTTTTTTTCTGTTCTAAAATTTCATACACAAGGAATTAT
>NW_005230173.1:0-228 GCF_000412655.1 Myotis brandtii
GAATAAAAGTAATAAGATTAGATTACAAAAAGCTATTGTAATCCTACTTGGTTTTAAAACAAAACTAAGTTTAAAATATTTTTACATTATACCCATGTAAAATAAAAAGAGAAAACAAAGAAAAGTGATGAAGTTTATTATAGAAAATATTACATAAGCTTAATGGGATAGATTTATTATAGAAGAAGTGATATTTTTATTTATAAAGAAACAGCAACAACAATGACA
>NW_005230174.1:0-228 GCF_000412655.1 Myotis brandtii
CCTCGAGTCAAAAAATTTGCCCACCCCTGGTCTAGATTCAGGGGTGGGGAGAGGGAAAGATTAAAGGAGCAATCACCAACTGGCGTCCTGCAGAGGCTTAGGGGCTGGCCAGGACAGGAAATTTTCATAAACCTACACAATTCTAGCCCCCAAAAAAGCAGTCACAGACCAGCCACATGGACGCACATTGCAGAGGGCACCTCTCGGGGTCCCCTATGGAGGGGCGAG
>NW_005230175.1:0-228 GCF_000412655.1 Myotis brandtii
TCCTCAACTTAGGTCAAATTAAAATTTAACGTTATCAGATAGCTTTATATTATGAGCTTGTCTGACAGCTGTTCTTGTACATATCCTAGATTTTTCACAAGTGTGTACCATTCTTATCAGTAGAAACTATGTTTTAGTCATCTATGATGTCTTTGCAGTTGCACTGTAAAAATCTCAGTGACACCATGGTTACAAGATAGAAATTATAATTATATATTTTATATATAT
>NW_005230176.1:0-228 GCF_000412655.1 Myotis brandtii
GTCCTGCAAATGTCCTTCATTTGGAGAAGAGGAGCCCGCAAGAGCCCTGGTTCCCTCTGAGGGTCCCATCCCCTCCCGGAAACCCCTCTCCATCTCCTTGAGGGCAGCACCACCCAAAACTGCGATGTAGGAACACTTTCTTCTCCACCCTCTTTCTGCTGTAATTATTATTATTATTATTATTATTATTATGTTGTTGTTGTTGTTGTTGTTAATCCTCACCTGAAG
>NW_005230177.1:0-228 GCF_000412655.1 Myotis brandtii
GTTACAATCATAAATTTTCTGTTATGTATATTTGATTTAAAAAAAAGTTGAGATCATGTAGAGGTCACTTCAAGAGATTGTGAATAAATTTTAAGAATCAATAAATTAGTTTCTTTCCTGTTTTCCTTATTTCAGCACATCAAGGTAAAGAGGAACAGAATTTGGAGTATTGGTCTAATGCAGGGGTGGGAAAACTTTTTGACTCGAGGGCTACAATGGGTTCTTAAA
>NW_005230178.1:0-228 GCF_000412655.1 Myotis brandtii
AAGATGCGCGCTGCGCTGACGCCCGCGGCTCCGGCTTACGCATCTTCACACCAACTTTCCCGGCTCCACAAAGCAACCGCCCAACAAGGGCTTCTTCAGCCCCGCCGGCTCCCCACCTCCTCGCCCAACCCACCTGAGGACTCGCTCTTTCTCCAGGAGCCGAACGGAAGGTCCAAAGCGCGGGCTCTGAACCGCGAGGGGAGCGCAGTTCTCGGAGGAGCTCTGGCG
>NW_005230179.1:0-228 GCF_000412655.1 Myotis brandtii
TCAAGTTCACAAAAATTCCCAAGGAACTGTAAGTCCCGGACCTTTACCTAATCCCCCAAAAGCCAGGCTCCCCCCATTGCCCCTCACTGCTCTGTCTGTACTGGTCCCTGCCTCACTCTCTGCACCTCATAGCAGCTGTTCCTCTCCCTCTCAGCATCCACCCCCCACCCCCACGGAATCGTACCTCTTGTCTTTCCTGTGGGACACGTTCCTCCCAGAGGATTTTCT
>NW_005230180.1:0-228 GCF_000412655.1 Myotis brandtii
TCTAATTTAAAAGTGAGGACAGAGTAAGTTATTGACAGATGTATTTTAAAATGCACTAAACTTTTAAAAAAGTAAGAAATTAACATAGTGGGTATGTTAGTAAAGGAGGGAGTCATGACTGGAAAAGGACCCACAGCTCTTTGGGAGGCTAAGACATTCTATTTTTTGTTCTGGATGCTGGTTACATAGACATGCTCAGTTTGTGAAAATTCATCTAGCCATACATTT
>NW_005230181.1:0-228 GCF_000412655.1 Myotis brandtii
TGCTTGGAAGTTGTATATTTTCTAAATATTAAAAAAAATTGAATATTAATAAAGCTCTAAATAGTTTAAAATTTGAGGGTGTACTCCTAAATAACACCCATATACTTTCATTCTTCCATAACTTAATTTAATTAGTCATTTAATTTTTTTATGCAAAAATAATTAAAGGGTTCTTAGGCCACATTTTGTGCCTTGTAAAAACAAAAACACATTGGCACCCCTTAATAT
>NW_005230182.1:0-228 GCF_000412655.1 Myotis brandtii
TAGTTAACCACCAAGGAAATTAAAAGACAAAAGTCTCTAGGACAAAATATCCTTCAAAATATATCCTTGGTATTCCCATGATCAAGGACCCTGAACATGTTTCTCCATGAACTTCTACTTAAATTAGGACACTCTCATAGATATTAAAAGAGTATCTGCCTAAAACAATTAATAATAATTGTTTATTTGACCACAGAAGATATTCTCTTTGTGAAGAAAATGGTCCAA
>NW_005230183.1:0-228 GCF_000412655.1 Myotis brandtii
GCATATTATGCTTTTATTATTATAGATAATTATACAATGAAGTCTATGCTTTATTATGTTTTCTCAGTTTTAGTTAATGCCTTTTCACTGTTCCAGGATTATGTCCCAGATATCACATTACCTTTAGTTTTCATGTTTCCATAGGCTCCTCTTGGCTGAGACAGTTTCTCAGACTATTCTTGCTTCTGATGGCCACAGCTTTGAAGACTACTGGTAAAGTATTTTGTG
>NW_005230184.1:0-228 GCF_000412655.1 Myotis brandtii
AGTGCACAAATTTTTGTGCACCAGGCCTCTAGTGTAGCTATAAAAAAACAAATAAGATGGATTGATGGATGAATAAAAGGATGGATAGATGGATAGATATAGCCAGTGTAGTGATAAAGCAAATGCAGTTGCAGTATAACAAATAACTCCAAATGTTAGTGCCTTTTACCCATTTTGAGTTTATTTTTGTATATGGTGTGTGTTGGTGGTCTAGTTTCATCTTTTTGC
>NW_005230185.1:0-228 GCF_000412655.1 Myotis brandtii
ATATTCTCAGCCCCATCAGAACCCCGGCAGCAACCCCTCTGGACTCCGCCCTTTCTTGGCCCCGCCCCACACAAAACACTGAGCGCGCGAGGCCCCGCCCAAGCTCCCCTCTCGGGCACCTGACGGCGTGGACGTGAGAGTCGAGCTGCTGCACAGCGGGTCGCAGAAACTCGAGGAGCCCCTCGGCGAAGATGTCGCGGCCTGCGGGCCCCGCCCCCGGCCTCCCTG
>NW_005230186.1:0-228 GCF_000412655.1 Myotis brandtii
CTGGAGGTAGAAAAAATATAGAGAGCAAAAAAGTTGCCCATATAAATTTACTTATTCAAAATTTATTTAGTCCTAGTATGTGCAAACATATTGCTTCATGCTAAACATAGTTCTCCACTTCGAGGAAATGTACAGTGAGGAAAACAATTGCTGTGCATAGTATAGGAGCTACAGTAGACAACTATTCCCACAGAGGGGAAAAGAGAAGGGCAAGCATACCTGAGAATG
>NW_005230187.1:0-228 GCF_000412655.1 Myotis brandtii
CCTTCCGCTGGGTGCACATCCTGCCCCCTAGGCTGCCGCTCCCCTCCTGGCCCCTGCCTGGCCAGGGGCCTCTCCAAGGAGAACACTCCCCTTTATGTGCTTGGAGATCAGCGTGGGAGTGGGCACCGGTGACTGTGGTGCATCACTCACTAGCTCAAAGGGATTCCTGCGGGTTGCATGATGGTAGCTGTCCACAGCTCCCCCTTGGCTGGCCTGCTCTGTGCTCCA
>NW_005230188.1:0-228 GCF_000412655.1 Myotis brandtii
CCTCTCTGAAATCAATAAATATATTTTAAAAAAAGAGAAAGTAGCATCACCAGTATGGGACTTCCTGACATCATTTACGTCCTGATGGGATACAATAAGAAATACACCAGACAGTCAATCCCGGCAGTGTGCTCGGCAAATGCATTTAACCCAGATCTATTCACGAGGACGCGGTCAGATGCACCCAGCAGTCTACAGACAAGGGACCTGCACCCTCCAAAAACATCC
>NW_005230189.1:0-228 GCF_000412655.1 Myotis brandtii
GCCTAAATATCTTCTCTCCTCATCACCGTTGTGAATCTGCTTGCTCTTCACAGCTAAGTTGAAGTCTCAGCTTCCCTTCAAACTTCCCTTCTCCCAACTCCTACAGCACTTACTTATCAAAGTTGGAGAGTATTTTTAAAAAATTCTCTTTGGGAAGAACTATTGGAATTTGGGTCTGAGATGAGAGGAGACTTGTATAGGAAAAGCTCCCTTTGCAGATGTGTTCTC
>NW_005230190.1:0-228 GCF_000412655.1 Myotis brandtii
ACCGTGATTTCACTCATTTTTATGGGGAATATAAAACAAAAAAGAAACAAATGAACAAACAAAACAAAATAAAAACAATGTCAGGTACAGAAAATATATAGATGGTAACAGAGGGGAAGGCAGTGGGGAGAGAGCAAAATGGGTGAAGGGGTCAATTGTGTGGTGATAACTGGTGAGCACACTACAGTGTACACAGACATGGAATTATCATCCTGCATACCTGAAACT
>NW_005230191.1:0-228 GCF_000412655.1 Myotis brandtii
CTTGCAGCCAAGAACACTCCTAACTGACAAAGTAGATAACTTTTAGAGGTCTTTCCCAGTCCCAAATTGTCTCAATGTTAAACAGAACCTCAAAAGGAAAAAAAGAAGACAACTATTCTGGAATAAATGAAAGGATAAGAAAAGTTTAAAATGGAGAAGAAACCTTTGAAGATGGCTAAACTTAGATATACCAAGCGGCTGACAAACTTGGGGTGAAGAGCTAAAATG
>NW_005230192.1:0-228 GCF_000412655.1 Myotis brandtii
TTGACAAACGCAAATGTATCCCGTAGACTATGAGGGCACAAGATTCTTCTAATAGGTTCCAGTTTCTCGGCAAGCCATTTTGCAGTCGAATGGTAAGGTGAATGGCACATATCAATTATCGGCCTCAAAGGATTATTGGGTTTATGAATTTTCGGTAAGCCATACAAACGAGGTATAACAGAACCTGTTGGCTTGAGACATTCAAATTGAGGTTTTGTTAGATAGCCT
>NW_005230193.1:0-228 GCF_000412655.1 Myotis brandtii
CTCCCTCCCTCCCTCCCTCTCCTGCATTCCGACCTCTGTGCAGCCTGGGCCTCAAAATCCAGTCACTTATTTAATAAGCAGGGGTTCAGCTCTGCTCTGAGCTGGGAGCATCTGTGATCACTGTCCTCCAAGACCTCAGAGCCCCCTGAAAGGAGCAGAAGAAAACAGAAGAGATCAGCCAATGAACCTGTATGCATATATGCATGACCTGTGGACACAGACAACGGG
>NW_005230194.1:0-228 GCF_000412655.1 Myotis brandtii
AGCTGTGTTAATTATGCTGCTCCTAGTCCAGTTCTCCTAATAGAGAGGAAACAGAAAGCTGTGCAACACACAGAAGGTGTAAACTGAGAATGCAAAGAGAGCTCCAGCATCAGTGAATTCCATACCTGGTAAGAATGAATGGCCGCAAGATAATGGCTCAAACTAAACCACCTTAAAGGCTCCTAAAAAGACCCTTACCACCTTTCTCCCCTGAGCCTCAAGGTGCTA
>NW_005230195.1:0-228 GCF_000412655.1 Myotis brandtii
AAAGCCTTTGTCACAAGAGGGGTCCATAATATTTTACTAAATACATACCTGAATCTGGGAACAGGTGCTGGAGGGTAGGGCAGAGGTGACTTCCATGCTCCCTGTTGTCCAGGGGACAGAAAGCACCAGGCTATCTTTCTGGCCCAGGAAGAGAGCTCGTGCCCTGAGACAGCATCTGTTCCATGACAACCCTGTTGCCAATTGGAAGAGTGACAATTCAGCCCTCCC
>NW_005230196.1:0-228 GCF_000412655.1 Myotis brandtii
TTAAGATGGATTTTCAGAAATCACAAAGTACCTCCATCTCTTAGAGTTGGTCCTTCTCAATTAATAAGCCTTTCCTGACTCAAAACTCTGACATATTGACTACTGGCCTATTTTTGAAGTATTGGGCACATGAACATTGACATCTATAACAAAGACACTCTTTAATCCAGTCACTATAAAAAGGAGACTGCCAATAGAAGAGATTGTAAGTGATGTTCTTTCCTGAAA
>NW_005230197.1:0-228 GCF_000412655.1 Myotis brandtii
TGGCAGGAGGAGGAGGCAGGAAGAGGGTTCCAGTGCGAGTCTGGCATAGTAACAGCCATCAGTGTGTCCATGTGTGTGGGCATCATGGGGGGCAACCACGATATACTTCCAAGAGCCCCAACAGCCCCACTTTATGGGGGAACCCCACCTTAGAGGAGGTGTCCAAGGTGACCCAGCTAGATGGGCTGGTGCCCGCCTGCTCCAGACTCCACGCCGCCTCGAGGCTGG
>NW_005230198.1:0-228 GCF_000412655.1 Myotis brandtii
CAGTGTGCTCCCACAACTAACCTCCTGTGGCTGACCAACCTCCCGCAGTCGCTCCCCCAATCTGGCCCCAATTGGGACTGGGCGATTGCCCGGGAGGAACCCCACCCATGGACGATTTCATGCACTGGGCCTCTAGTTAAAAAATAAAATGTTTTGTTGTGAAAAAAGTCCATAGATCCAAGATGGCTGCTGACGGGACAGCAGGCTGCAAGATAGTGTGTGAGTGAG
>NW_005230199.1:0-228 GCF_000412655.1 Myotis brandtii
GCTGGCTGGCCCCACCCCCAACTGGGGTGGGGTGGGTGGGCCGATTGGGGACAGAGCCAGCCAAAGGGAGGGGCCGCTGGTGGTTGGCTGGCTGGCTCTGCACCCAATCAGGGTGTGGGAGGCCGGCCATGGGGAGGGGCCATGGGAGATTGACCAGCCCCCTCTGCCACAATCTGCCCGGGGCCAGCCGTGGAGAGGCCGCCCCCTGATCAAGCTGATTGGCCAGCC
>NW_005230200.1:0-228 GCF_000412655.1 Myotis brandtii
TTCCCACCCACAGATCCAATCAAACATATTTTCAGAATAGTATTTTTTGATTTGCCATTAGAAATCTGCCGTTGGGAAACCGAAATTGTAAATGTGAAAATACTTTTTTTTTTTTAAATCTGCAGTTGATTGAATCTTGGGACTTGAAGGGAGACTGTAGAGTCAAAAGTTACAGTGGATTGTCAACTATACAGGGGTGGTGCCCCTAATCCTTGAGTCCCAGGGTCA
>NW_005230201.1:0-228 GCF_000412655.1 Myotis brandtii
CCTTGGCTAAATACATGTCCTCAAAAGAAGTTATCTGTTCCTCCAGATCACTGTTCCAAATGTATCATCTTAACCCCACCCTGCTTCTGAACGTTCTTGGTAGTATATCCAATCAGAACTAGTTTGGAAGAGCCCTGACCAAGCCACTGCTTGAATGCTCTGACTTGCTCCTCCAGTTCAGACTTACCCACGCAGAATTCCAGATCCGGAAGATTTAGCTGCCAGTCC
>NW_005230202.1:0-228 GCF_000412655.1 Myotis brandtii
GTGTCATTAGAGACCAAGGCTAAGATCATCCACACCTTGTAGTCCCAATTATTATGTATGGGTGAACAAATTAGACAGTGAGGAAGACTAACAGGAAAAAATTGATTCATTTGAAATATGGTGTTGAAAAGAGTTCTTCAGATACACTGGACCACCAGAAAGATGAGCAAGTGTGTCCTAAAGCAAATTAAGCCTTGAAACATTGCTGGAGGCAATAATGATAAAACT
>NW_005230203.1:0-228 GCF_000412655.1 Myotis brandtii
GGGATCTTTCCTGAACTCTAGTTCCTCTAAGAGCACACACTGCATTTGTTCACACTCGCTACACCTCACCCCGACTCCCTCGGTGACAGCCTCCCTGGATTCCTGATGCAGTGGGAGCTTCACTGGTGAATGTCAATTCACACGGGTCCTTGGGGGCCCACAACTCAGCCTGGACAACCCCCTCCATCCCAGTGACTCTGCTGAAATGGACCCTTCTCCTTATTTTTT
>NW_005230204.1:0-228 GCF_000412655.1 Myotis brandtii
CCTCTGCAGGGCAACCAGCAGGGCAATCAGAGGGCCCTTGCTGGCACCCGCCTTGGCCGACCTGGCACCGCCCGCTCGCCGGCCCTGTTCCCCACTGCCGCCACTAGTTGCCTCCCTCTGCAAGGTGACCAGCGGGGCGATGGGGGGACCCCCACTGGCATCCGCCTTGGCTGGATTGGGGCCTGCGGGGTGGGGGAAGCTCCTGCATTGAGTGCCTGCCCCCTGGTG
>NW_005230205.1:0-228 GCF_000412655.1 Myotis brandtii
AGAGCTGCATGCTAAAAAAGGTGCATTAATTACACCTCCGTAAAACTGACTGGAAACAAAACAATACAGCCATGTGGTTTAGGGACTGTGGTATCGGAAGGCCTAGGGGCCTTGCTTCCTCTGAAGGTGGCCCTGTCCTGAGGGTGAGGATACGGGAAGCGCAGCCAGGAGGATTCAAATGGTGACTGAATGCAGAGGGCCTGGTCCCGCTGAAAGGAGGGGAATAAG
>NW_005230206.1:0-228 GCF_000412655.1 Myotis brandtii
GCAGCAGCACTAAGAACGAGGGAGAACATGCACTTGCCTTTCCTTCCTCATCCCCCCCAGAGGCGGTCCTTCCGAGGAACAGTCACACCCTCCCACCCGGGACTCTGCACTCGTGCGGGGGGTGGGGGGGGACGAGAGAGGCCCACAAGGCCACAGGGACAGGGTCTCTACCGCGCAGTGCACCCGCCAAACCTCCTCTGACTGAACCCCTCGCTTCCGGGGCCTTCG
>NW_005230207.1:0-228 GCF_000412655.1 Myotis brandtii
CAGGGGGAGATAGAGAAACTTTCAGGGGCAGTCAGGGCTGGCAGCCACCACTCGCATCCGTTGATGGTGTCGAGTGATTGAAACCAGCGCCAGGCACCAGCAGTGGGTGCGAGCAGCAGCTCCAGTGCTGGCTGCTGGTACAAGCGGGGCCAGCACTGGCAGCAGGTATGAGCGCTGGGTGGGACCATGGGGTGTGGGAGCAAAGAATTTTCAGTAACTACCAGAGGC
>NW_005230208.1:0-228 GCF_000412655.1 Myotis brandtii
GGCAGCAGGCCCAGGGAACACACACACACACACACACTCACACACTCAAATAACATTTATTAACAGGCTGAAACAGACGCCAACAGCATCGCTCCATCCTGCTCCTTCCCTCCTGCAGTGGCAGCAACGCTTCAGAACAATGATGTAGTGAACGCCGTGTCCTGTGCGCTGTGCTGAGAGCTTCCAAGGCGTGTGTAGCTCAGCCCCAGGGTAGTCTCACATTTAAAA
>NW_005230209.1:0-228 GCF_000412655.1 Myotis brandtii
TGTTGTTTTGTTTTGTTTTACCCATGACAACATATTGTGATATCTAGACTGGATTGATGATTCTACTGCTTCGTAGCTGAACCTGAGGCACTGAGGCTAATGATGTCCTCAGAGAGAAATAGCAGTTGTTTAAGTTATTTGAATGCCCATCTGTCTTACAGAGAAGCCCTTGGATTGTCTCCATTCATAAATGCAAATGAGCATGTAGTGCATGTAAGTGACGGTATG
>NW_005230210.1:0-228 GCF_000412655.1 Myotis brandtii
AGCAGCTACTGCCCCAATCGCCCCTCAGAAGGAGGGGGAGGTGGAGAAGCCCTGAGGGAGCGATTGGAGCTGGCAGCCGCAATCAATTTCAAATCAATGGGGAAAAGTTGAATTTTAATAATGGTATGGTGAAAATAACTATGTAAAAAGAAATTTTTAGATTTCTACCTCAAACCACTTTCCAGGAAAGAAAAATTGTGCTGGGTTAAAGATTTAAATGTAAAAACT
>NW_005230211.1:0-228 GCF_000412655.1 Myotis brandtii
TATATATATATTATTTTAAATAGTCATAATCTATATTGTTTCAATTAATCCTTGTCTTCATAAAGTGATAAGTTAGAAAATAACTTGATTTAGGTGGAATTTCTCTATTACAACCAAACTTTTGTACTTAAAGTGGGCGAAACCAGATAAACAATATCCCCAAGAGGTTAATTCCATCTAGTCAATATTACATATGAATACATTACATGCTTATAGTTGTGTATTGTA
>NW_005230212.1:0-228 GCF_000412655.1 Myotis brandtii
TGAGAAATTGAAGAAAAGACCAGCACATTTGGATGAGTTGTCATTTTAAGTTCTTCATGAGTGAGCCTTAAAGCTAAAATTAATTTTAAAAAAAACAAAAATACTTAGGTAATCAACTAAGACTGAGCTTTTTCATTCTTTTGATTACATGCAGACATAATAACCTATTCTTCACTTTTATTTAAATTCCATTCACAAAACATTCCTAAAGGTCATTTCTGGATATAG
>NW_005230213.1:0-228 GCF_000412655.1 Myotis brandtii
GATTGGCATTATCAATTTCAGTCTAAAAATTTATCAAAAGTTGTCTTATAGCATTTAAGTGCTCATGTAAGCACTTAATTTTGTTTTCATATTTATAATTTTTATAATATGAACTAGAGGCCCTGTGCATGAAATTCGTGCACTGGAGGGGGGGGTCTGTCAGCTTGGCCTGCGCCCACTCGCAGTCCAGGACCTCTTGCTCCTTACTGCCTGTCTGTTCACTGCTCC
>NW_005230214.1:0-228 GCF_000412655.1 Myotis brandtii
CTTTATTCATAAATACCCAAACTTGGAAGTAACCAAGATGACCTTCAGTAGTTGAATGGTTAAATAAACTATGGTACATCCAGACAATGGAATCTTACACAACACACAAAGAAATGAACGATCGAATTATCAAAAGACATGGAGAAAACGTAAATGCATTACGAAGTGATAGAAGCAAATCTGGAAGGCTGCATACTGTATTATTCCAACTACATGACATTCTGGACA
>NW_005230215.1:0-228 GCF_000412655.1 Myotis brandtii
AGTAAAAGCCAGTTGGGCTCAGGTATGGATCAGGTATATAGCTCTGATATCCTTATCTTACTCATCTTTCACTAGCTAAGTATTGTAACAACTCTGATTTTCACCAGCCATTCATTGTTTACTATAAAGACATTTCCTGAAGCATTTTACAGGGGACATATACCACGGTTTATGGAGAGCTATGTAATTTTCTTCAAGCTGACTCACTGCCCATGCTTAAAAATGCAT
>NW_005230216.1:0-228 GCF_000412655.1 Myotis brandtii
GGGAGGCCCTCGCGTTCGTCTGGAATAGCAGTTCCCACAGCGCAGCCCCGTTTGTTTCATTTCTGGGGAAACAGGGCTAGCCCCCCAATGTCACATGCGCTGCTTATCTCTGATCGGACCCCGGCCTTGGTTTCAAAGCTCAGTGCACCCTCTCCAGTTCCCATGGCTGTTGTTTTCAGACCTGATTTCCATCACCTTCCAGTTGAGGGGAGAACAGAGCCCCCTCCT
>NW_005230217.1:0-228 GCF_000412655.1 Myotis brandtii
GTTTTGTTTCTTTTCTTTTCCCCTCTGTGTTTTGCTGTAGGATGGGTCAGGGGCTGGGTCAGACGCTGCCCTCTCGACCGAGTTCTCCCAGCCCTGAGGGTGCCCTCGCTCCCGCTGCTGCTCAGGAATTCACAGAGGCCTTCCTCACCCTTGGCGAGGCCCCCACCCCGCCCTCTGACCTCCCCCTGTCTGGGGTGCCCCTCCTCCTTCCCTTTCATAGTGGGTTTC
>NW_005230218.1:0-228 GCF_000412655.1 Myotis brandtii
GCCCTCAAAACCAGGAAATAGGAACACCCTCATATTTCGAAAAGGCACACACAAGTGCAAGCTCAAATAGGTTATGGCGGTCCTGAGACAGGCTTCCCCACTACAGGTCCACACAGCCGCTTCCCTGCTGATGGATAACTGCATTAATGACTTCTACCTGCTCAGCCTTTGCCGCGTGAACTAGATTTGGTCTCATCTACTCTTCTGTGGGTCCCATTTAATAACCAC
>NW_005230219.1:0-228 GCF_000412655.1 Myotis brandtii
ATTTCCATGTGCTTCCAACACATTTTTGCACTTCCTGTGTCACTGCGCCACTTAGATAAGAAAAAATATCTAATGTGACCCAGGGTTTCTGCCCAAACAGCCCTGGACCGCGCCTGTCTTCTGTCACAGTGGTTTCTCCTGTCTCCGAACACAGCGTAAAGCTGTTGACTCTAACAGTTTTAATATTCTTTTCAAGATACATGTTTATTTTAGACTATTTGGAAATAC
>NW_005230220.1:0-228 GCF_000412655.1 Myotis brandtii
AGCAGGGCTACCAACCCGCCCGGGGCTGGACAGCAGAGCGCCCCCTTCTCAGCGCCCCCCAGTTCTCAGTCATCGCCCCGTGCCGGGGAGTTCCCACCCAGGCCAAGACACAGGGTCTTTCTCTTTTGCTTTTCACATTTGAACGTCTCTAAAATCAAGTTTCTAGTGAACATTTGCCTTCTTATTTGTGTGTAAAATGATGGCATACCTTATGCCCAGTGGCTTTGA
>NW_005230221.1:0-228 GCF_000412655.1 Myotis brandtii
ACAGACCCTGCCCACTAAAGCTGACGGTAACGGGATCCGTCCCTGGCAAATGCTCCCTGTACCAACCACACTGGTACTGTGTGACCCTGGCCATGGCTGAGGGATTCACAGATGGGCACACGAGTGCTAGTCAGAAACCCCTCAAGTGTGAAACGCACATTCAAAAGCTGCTCGGCCTGAGCCATGCGGCGGGAGCAAGGGGCTGGGAAACTCAGGAGCTGTGGGAGA
>NW_005230222.1:0-228 GCF_000412655.1 Myotis brandtii
CACACACACACACACTTTCAAGTCAATTAAACACCTCTTCTGGTTTCTTTCACAACTCACAAGAATTTCTTATTATTAGAGTACATAGTATAACTGTTTTAAGTCTTTCTCCTTATAAGATGAATGACTTTTTGAAACCTCAAGCCTTGGAAAGACTTTGGTTCCTTTTCTCCTGATATGCAATTCAATAAAAATACTCCTAAAGGATAAACACTTGTAAGGAAGTTC
>NW_005230223.1:0-228 GCF_000412655.1 Myotis brandtii
GCATATTACCCTTTTATTATATAGGATTATTTAAAAATTAAACAAGAGTGTCTAATTACCATTGATTCTGTGAATAACCAAAAAAATATTTATTGAGGTAAAACAGTAAGGAGAACAGCTCCCTCTGACAACCCAGAACACCCACCTTCAGATTATTGTGAGAATAAAATAAAGCTATTCCTTTTTAAGCCATTAAGAGGGTCTATCTATTATAGCAACTTAACATCT
>NW_005230224.1:0-228 GCF_000412655.1 Myotis brandtii
GGAGGGTGGAGGGTGGGGGGGAACAGGGTGTCTCTTACTGTCTCCGGCCATGCACGCGCCATGAAGCAACACGAGATGCTGGTACGACACTTGGCTCATCAAACTGGCTCAGTCCAAAGGCAGTTTGGGGTTCGGCGCAAAGCAAGTCACCAGGTCAGACTTCTCCCCGAAAGCGCGCGCCTCCCTGCCCTTGGCTTCCGTGCACAAAGCGCAGGAAGGCCCGCACGC
>NW_005230225.1:0-228 GCF_000412655.1 Myotis brandtii
AATCCAAATCATTCAGGCTAGTCTTTTGGTTCAGTGAGTTTGGTTTTCAATATTTTTGAACCATGGAATCTTTTTCAAATGAAAAATACATGAAAGTCCATTTTATAAAATATATATAGTTTTTCAATTTTACAACACATATAGGGCTTAGTGCGGGGCAGACAATCTTCTAAGTACTTACTTAATACCTAATCCTCTCTAACAGTATGTAATGGGCTTCAGTATGAT
>NW_005230226.1:0-228 GCF_000412655.1 Myotis brandtii
AGATGTTTCTCTCCCAAGACCCACACATTTGCTTACCCAGAAAACAGTAGGTGCCCAAGCGGAGGAGACCAAGGAAAATATGATCACGCAAGGAAAGGCGGCCATTCGATCTCACTTAATGTCCTGCTTGGGTGAGGCCCGTGAAAATGCTCCAGAGAGCTCATTCCTAATCCTCTGCACAGCTGGCTCTGAACATGGGATCACCCAGCACCCTGAGGTGGTGCCGTT
>NW_005230227.1:0-228 GCF_000412655.1 Myotis brandtii
CATTCTCTACTTCCCCTCTGGAAAACAAGAATGACTTCATGAACTGAAGAGAGACACTTCCTATAGTCTGAGCAATCTCTTGGGATCAGAAAGATGTTTTATCTCACACACCTAGGTCTACAGTTTGGGGAACACAAAGGCTACAGAAGCACAGACCAGAAGTAACACTGGAAAGAGAGGATAGTTGTTTATATCAAAAGACATTCATTTTCGCCCTAACCGGTTTGG
>NW_005230228.1:0-228 GCF_000412655.1 Myotis brandtii
TCTCTCCTCTACCTAAAGGGGGCCTCAGACAGACTGGTTTGGGGCAGGAAGGGGGCTGGGAGGGAGCACACGGATAGGAAGCCCTGCTGAACCCTAAAAACACTCTTCCAGGACTCCATGACAGCTACTGAAAATACTGCTTTTTTTCCATCCTGAAAAGAAGTCAGAATTTGTTGACCTGAGTTACAGATCTCTTGATTATTGGATCCTCAAAATCACTCCCCTTCT
>NW_005230229.1:0-228 GCF_000412655.1 Myotis brandtii
AATGTACATACTGATTGAGGAAGAATTCTATAGTTGCAAAATGCGTTTTATCAGGTAATGCTGTTATTCTCGTTTCTTTATGGGGATAAAAAATAAAAGCTCTGAATCTGAATGTACGCATATGAGAGCTGAGCAGCTGCCCCCTGCCCGAGAAAATAGATCCAGAAATGATCAAGGGGACTCGGCGACCAGAAGCAATGTCAGGTTCGCCGCAGGTTAATTATGGGG
>NW_005230230.1:0-228 GCF_000412655.1 Myotis brandtii
CCACCGTGGGCAAAGGAACATCAGATTTTTCTAAACCGTGGGAAGACATTTGGGCAGAAAAGCTATTCTTTTTTTTCTACTCTAGAGTTAAATAAAGTGCTCTAATCTCATGGACAGTGGACCCCGATCATTTTGGGGCAGAAACTTTGTAATCTCAAGCATGGTGTTTACTAAGCTGCATAAATCCCAATATATTAGTCTAACAAAGTAAACTTTCAAAAGTGGTTA
>NW_005230231.1:0-228 GCF_000412655.1 Myotis brandtii
TTTTTTTGCAGAAATATAAAAATCCACCCTAAAATTCATATAGAATTTCAAAGGACCCTAACTAGCCAAAATAACTTTGACAGGGAACAAAATTGGAGGTCTCACATTTCTTAATTTCTAACTTACTAGTATATAAAGCTACGATAATCAAAACAGTGGTTTTGGCATAAAGATGACATATAGACCAATGGAATAGAACAGAGAGCTCAGAAATAAACCATCATGTGT
>NW_005230232.1:0-228 GCF_000412655.1 Myotis brandtii
CCTGTGTCATTTCCGAATGTGGGTGAATTTCCCCCCCGTTGTGTCTCTGTTCGTCTCTACTTTCATTCCCGTGTGGTTGGAGAACAGAAGTTTGGGTGGTTTCCATAATTTTAACTTCATTTGGGGTGTGTTCTGTGTGTCCTAGTGCATGGCTCGGTCTGGGAGGTACTCCCTTTGTCCTGAAGGAGAACGTGTGTTCTTGCTATTGGTCAGGGGTGATCTCTACAG
>NW_005230233.1:0-228 GCF_000412655.1 Myotis brandtii
AAATGGAAGTGAGTCAACTTGAAAATATTAATTAAAAGCAATAACAAATCAATGGGACTTCTATTTCTGGATAAGATTAAATAACTGGTTTAGGATTAATTTATAATCCTATCTGAAGAGCCACAATTTTATATATGAAATGACATATGTTATATTATGAAAGAACAATTTTTAAGACACTGGATATAAGCCAATGAATGAGTACCATCCTTGAGAGAAGAGAAACAT
>NW_005230234.1:0-228 GCF_000412655.1 Myotis brandtii
CCCCGGAGGCGGAAGGAGCTTCCTCAGCAAAAGGCGTGGGCAGAGGAGACCGCGTTTACCTCTAGTTCAGGTCAAGGCCGAGCTGGAAGAGAAAACGTTGTGCGCAGCACAGGGGTCTGCTCCGCGATCCCCGGGATTGTGTGGGACCCCAACCCGTCACAGGAGGGGCTGGGCCAAGCGAACACCTCAGGTGGGCGGCTCTCCAGGTGAGACAGGTGTGCACGAGGG
>NW_005230235.1:0-228 GCF_000412655.1 Myotis brandtii
CTCACTCCCTCACCCTTCCTCTCTGAAATCAATAACAATATATAAACAACAATAATAAATAAAATGGAATGGCACTTAGTGGCTGAAAACCCTGAAAGAGACACGTGAAGGAGATGCTGAGGCCGCCCACAGACCACAGGAGACCACATGGGGCCTCTCTCTGCCGCACCCCCACCCGCAGCAGCAGCCAGGACTGGCCTCCGATGCCTGCGCAGGGCTGACCTCCGG
>NW_005230236.1:0-228 GCF_000412655.1 Myotis brandtii
CTCATCTTGACCTGTTGAGTGACTATCTTCTTTGCTGCCTTTTCGCTGTGAATGACTTAGTCTTGACATATAATTCACTGGCCTTGAGAGCATGCCCATGTAGGTTTTCATAAGTATTTAAACATCTTTTACATTTTAATGAATGTGCTTCTGGAATACACAGAGAAAAGGGAGAAGTGGATTGAGAAGAGGGTTGACCATAGGTACCTATGAGGGAAGGACAAGAGA
>NW_005230237.1:0-228 GCF_000412655.1 Myotis brandtii
TTTTCAAATATAGTAGGTAGTTGAATAACATTATTTTGTTTAATGTTGTTTCATTATAACATGGATGAAAAAAAATTTGATTCCTGGTGGGGGCCGGTGTTAGTGTGGAGTTAACATGTGTTCCCTATGACTGCATGGGTTTTCTCTGGATACACCAGTTTGCTCCAAATTCCAAAGATGTACATATTAGGTGAACTGGCCTGTCTAGATTGTCTTTGCCCAAGTGAG
>NW_005230238.1:0-228 GCF_000412655.1 Myotis brandtii
AGTAGGGTTACCAAAAAAGTAAAAGCTTTCAAATCAGCCAGACCTAAAATAGAAATAGGGTTCCAGCTCTTGACAGCCAACTGTCTTACCTTACAGAAGTTATTTCACAGGGTTGTAAAGATGAAATGTTAGGGATAAAAACCCTCAACATAGTGACTGACACTCCTCAAGTATTAACTTCACTCTCTGGGACCCCTAAATAAATTCATTTCACACCTGTACTGGCAC
>NW_005230239.1:0-228 GCF_000412655.1 Myotis brandtii
GACCACTGTTCTAGACACTAAGATAGTATGACAGATGCTGGGGATAGAGGTATAAGCAAAACTGACACCTCATGGTCCTCATTGAGCTGATTCACTCTAATTATCTCAGTGTAGAGACACAAGAAACATTTCGCTAGGAGAATCAGATCTTCATTATGTCTTAACCTTCATCCTTGCATCTTTCCAGCAGACTCTCCCATTCTACATTTTTAAAAATAGACATTATAT
>NW_005230240.1:0-228 GCF_000412655.1 Myotis brandtii
AGGTGGTACAAAATCTTATAGTGGTTTAGAACTCTATTATGATGCCAAATTAAATTGTGATAGTGGAAATTTTTGTTTTAGTTCTGGTGTAAAAGGAAAAAATATTAAATATGATGTTTGGTTAAAGTTCTCTACATATACTTTTATTTGGATTAGTTCCCTTCTAAAATTGATTTCCAAAGATTCTCTCTTTTTTTTTTCTTTTTCATGAATGAATGTTGAATTTCA
>NW_005230241.1:0-228 GCF_000412655.1 Myotis brandtii
CCCATTTAGCATTGATGACTTCCTTTAAGAAACTCCAAAATGTTTCCTCCAAGAAATATTAATTTGTACCTATAACATTCTAGAGTGATCTGCCTTTAAGGGCTCATTCCAACCAACACTTGCTCTTCCTTCACTATGGCTGAAGGTGGTGTTGGCACCACAATCGATCCAAGGGTGATTGTACTGTCATATGACAATATAAATTTGCATATTGCTCAGCCTCGAGGA
>NW_005230242.1:0-228 GCF_000412655.1 Myotis brandtii
CCCATTCTCCCTCCAGAGCAATATTCAAAACGAAGACGTGCCCGGACTGCGGACAGAAGCAGAGTCTCCGAGGGTCATCCTCGCTTTTAGTTGGATTTGCTACTCTACATCAGGACGTCAATCATCACAACACAAGAGCACATGGTTTCTTGAGAGCAGGGAGGGGATAGGGTGCCGGGGAGAGTGGTGATGTAAACAGTTACCCCCCACCCCCCACCCCAAGAACAG
>NW_005230243.1:0-228 GCF_000412655.1 Myotis brandtii
GGTGCATGACATTCGTGCACTGGGGGTTAGGTAGGGTCCCTCAGCCCAGCCTGCGCTCTTTTGCAGTCCGGGAGCCCTCAGGGGATGACCAACTGATGGCTTACCCCGCTCCCCGCATAAGCCGCAGTAGGACGTCCTTAGCGCTGCCACGGAGGCAGGCCGCTATGCTTGTTAGCCATGAGCCCAGCTTGTGGCTGAGTGGCACTCCCCTGTGGGAGTGCACTGACC
>NW_005230244.1:0-228 GCF_000412655.1 Myotis brandtii
AACATCATGGCAACAAACGACAATGAAAACAAAACAACCCCAAATCTATGAGACACAATAAAATCAGTCTTGAAAGAGTAGTTTAAAGCTCTATAGGCCTACCTCAAAAAAAAAAAAAAACTGGTAATAAATTATTTGACCTTGCAACTTAAAGAATTAGAAAGAGTGCAATAAGAAAAGCCCACAGTATACAGAAGGAAGGAAAAAATAAAGATCAGAGCAGAAATA
>NW_005230245.1:0-228 GCF_000412655.1 Myotis brandtii
GGAAGGCCGGCCTCTGCCTTGGCCTTCATCCTTTCTGCGGAGGAGGTGAGTTCACCCACTGCGGGAGAAGCAGGCGCTCACGCGAAGAGGTCTGGAGGGGTGTCTGGGTGAGCAGACGAAGATCAGGAGAAGCTGGCAAAGCCACAGTAACGCTGACAAGCATGGACACGTACTGAACCTGACAAGCTCCTTGAGGTGGGTGGCAGCGTTTCCTAGTATGTGGAGCTG
>NW_005230246.1:0-228 GCF_000412655.1 Myotis brandtii
AAGTGAGATCATCCTGAATGACCTGGTTGGACCCTAAATCCAATGACAAATGTCAGTGTAAGAGGCAGAGGAGAAATACACGGGGAGAAGGCCATAGAAGATGGAGGCGAGACTGGAGTGAGGCAGCCCTAAGCCAGGAACCCCCGGGGCCACAGGAACCTCCTGGGGAGAAATGTGGGGCTCTGCCCACACCGTGATTTTGAACGTCCAGCCTCCAGAACTGTGAGA
>NW_005230247.1:0-228 GCF_000412655.1 Myotis brandtii
AAGTGGACCTGCACAGTTCAAACCTGTGTTGTTCAAGAGTAAACAGAACAGAGACGTTTCCTTGAAGTCCATTATATTTGGTTTCCTTGGTACATATATTTGGATTCATTCTAAAAGTCCTCCAGTGCCATGCATTCTCTCAATCCCACAACAAAGTCAATCTCTCTTGGAAAATTTCCACCCACCAATACAGGGATCAGCAATCTATAGCCCATGCCTTGGGCCAAA
>NW_005230248.1:0-228 GCF_000412655.1 Myotis brandtii
GAACAGCTTGCCGCTATGTG
Organism: Myotis brandtii; assembly: GCF_000412655.1. Classification (NCBI taxonomy): domain Eukaryota; kingdom Metazoa; phylum Chordata; class Mammalia; order Chiroptera; family Vespertilionidae; genus Myotis; species Myotis brandtii. The sequence continues at coordinate 21 of NW_005230248.1, forward strand.
AAGCTAGATAAAAATTGTCAGAAGAGCCAGTACTCAGAAATTATAATGAAAACAACCTGTTGAGTGCTTTGTAGTCATCAAAGGTGTTCTAGCCCTGGCCAGTGGATCAGTTGGTTGGAGTGTCATGCTGTTCACAAGAAGGCGGCGGCTCGATTCCTGGTCAGGACACATGTCTACATTGTAGGTTCCCTCCCAGCAGGGATGCATG
>NW_005230249.1:0-228 GCF_000412655.1 Myotis brandtii
CAGAGACCTCCCCTTTATGAGCCTTTAGAGTTCAGTTCTCCCTTATCTGGGAATTAGGTTCTAAGGTCAGTGCACAAGGTGAAAATCTCTCTGGTCAAAACAGCCCTTGAGGAAACCCCTGCACCTTCTATGAGGTTCTCTGGAATTGCATTCCTCAGTGTGAGGCTCACAGGGGCCGGAGTCCCACTGATGGGGCAGCAGCCTGAAGGGCTGGTAGCAGATTGCCTC
>NW_005230250.1:0-228 GCF_000412655.1 Myotis brandtii
CAGACTGTCTAATGTTCTTTCCAAAGGCTCACATCCATACTGAAGCTGCTGGGGAAGATGGGAAATGGTGCTGATTTCAAAACTGTTCAAAAATTTTAAGTAAATAAACACATCGAGGGTCTTGTGCTTTCTTAACCAATCTTTGCTCTACCCCTAGTACACTCCCATACTGCTTTTGTAATCAACTTTTAGGTAAAAATGATACTTTATAATGCTTTTCAGGTTGTA
>NW_005230251.1:0-228 GCF_000412655.1 Myotis brandtii
CCCCCAGGCGCTCCTGGTGGCGTTCGGGGTCTAAGGGTAGAAGGCATTCCTCCCTGAAGTTAGGAGTGACTCTTGGGAGGAAGAATTTGTCTTAGGTTTTTTTTCCTATTTATGAGGGAGTTTTCCTTAGGATTCGTTATGTGCCCTGTTCGCTGGAAGTAGAGTATGTATTATAAAAACCAAGGTCTCTGTTAGCCCAGCACTTCTCATAAGTGTTTATAGATTTTG
>NW_005230252.1:0-228 GCF_000412655.1 Myotis brandtii
TGCAAAGTATTTGAATTTAAATACTTTGTCCAAAATTCTTATTAAATTTATACTGGTTAGAGGAGGAAGGTTCTGGATCTGAAGGCACATTCCATCCTGTACCCTGGGGGCCCCTCTTGACAGTCTGTTGCATGTGCCTGTGTGGACTTGGTCCCATTTCATGATTAGAAATCCATTGCTTCTCTTTCTTTTCAGTGAATTGTTATTTCCCAAAACACTACAGGTGCC
>NW_005230253.1:0-228 GCF_000412655.1 Myotis brandtii
TGAACTGTAATATCCATCAGTAGACCAAGTTATATTTAATATAGAGCACATGTTCTACATAAAGATTCTCATTCATTGATGGCTAGATAAACTTTTTTAATAATAAATTAAAAAACAAATGGCAGTGCCAACACAGTTTTTCAGAGGTGAAAGGGTATCTTTGACCTGAGGCAAATACACAACAGTACTCTTATGAATGGCTGAGTCTTTCAGTGTGGAAGTATCAAA
>NW_005230254.1:0-228 GCF_000412655.1 Myotis brandtii
AGAGCAGGCTGACAGCCGTTGGGCGGGGGCTGGAGAGCCGAGTCGGGTGGTGGTGAAGAGATTGAGCAAAAAAGACAAAAAAAGAAGAAGAAACTCATGGACAAGATCAACAGCGTGGTGATTTCTGGTGGGGGGGAGGTAAAGGGGGGGTAATTGGTGATGGATGGAGACTTGATTGGGTTAGTGAATATACAATAGAGTGTACAGATGATGTGTTGTAGAATTGTG
>NW_005230255.1:0-228 GCF_000412655.1 Myotis brandtii
ATTCTCTGTGGTCTGAATTTCATTACATTTCTATTCCCGAAAAAATTACCAGTTTGTTAAATGACTCAGCATAAGTGAGCTCTCTGATGAAGGACATGTTATTAGTTTCCATTGTGACATCTATAATCCTATAGGGTATCCATGCTACCTATAAAAAGGTTGGATATCTAATCAAAATCAGATTTGTTTTTAGTAAAAGGAAGAAATTCTATGGTCTAAGCATACCAC
>NW_005230256.1:0-228 GCF_000412655.1 Myotis brandtii
AGGCAGATTAACAGGAGAAAAACAAATTGAATTCTACATACGGGAATCCCATAAAAATGTAAGTCCCTAAGGCAATCGGGCAGCTGAGGCTCCTATGCCCTCCTGAGTGAAGGACTGGAATGGGGGCCCGAGGCTTCAAAGGAGAGAGGGCACTTCCCAGGAGGCTAAGAAGAGCGGGTGTCTGGGAATTACTTTGCCTTTGCTGTGCAGCTAAGTCTTTTTGGTACT
>NW_005230257.1:0-228 GCF_000412655.1 Myotis brandtii
TCGTGATGCCACCGGATAAAGACGTTTCTGGAGTAAAAGGTTTCGCGCGGCACAGCAACACTGTGGCATCTCCAAGCGAGTGAGTGTGAGGGTGCCGGGCCCAGGGTGGCCCCAGAAATGCTGAGCCCGGTGTGTGAGGGCCCCGGGGCTGCGGCTGCTCTGTCGTTAAGTGCACACGAGTGAGGCCCAAGCCGTTTTAACCACCAGCCAGTGTCAGACATTTGACTC
>NW_005230258.1:0-228 GCF_000412655.1 Myotis brandtii
GGACAGACACCTGAATAGAGAAAAGAGGGCGGGGACAAGCGGGCACAGGAGGCCTGGGTGAGGCAAGGAGGGAGGCAGAAGGGGGAGCCTGGTGGGGGCTGGGCAGGGAGGGGGTGAAACCTCAGGCTGAGACAGACCCTGGCTGGGCCCAGAGAACAGATTTGCATCCCTGCTCCTCCCTCCTGAGATGAAGGCAGAGAGGATAAGACAGGAGCTGGCAGGGCCAGT
>NW_005230259.1:0-228 GCF_000412655.1 Myotis brandtii
TATTTGGTGGTGTCTGACTTCCAAAATGCAACCATTAGAAAAATAATACTTAGGGTACCATTGTTGATGTCTGTGTTATTTAAAAATTAAACAATGGGTTTTACTACATAAGGATACTCATTCTGTAGGAAACAATAAAGTAATAGTTGATTATTTGAGGCTTAATTCAGGGTTATTCATAACTTTCTTATCTTGTTCTTTGACTATTCTGTTTCCTGATGGTAGGAC
>NW_005230260.1:0-228 GCF_000412655.1 Myotis brandtii
TTTATTATATAGGATGAGCAGCTGTTCATTGGTTCTTCAGCTGCTCTTCATCCTTTGAATGGCAGGGGCTCCTCCTGCCTGGGACAGTCCCACCCCATTAGGATGGAGTCTCTTGGAGCTGCAGCACTGGTGGGTCAGACCATCAGCTGCTCACCCAGCTGTGCTGCTGTGGGTGGTGACCCTCTCAACTGGGTCCCACAACTGCTGCTCTGCAGTCCCATCTCCTCC
>NW_005230261.1:0-228 GCF_000412655.1 Myotis brandtii
GGCTTGGTGCTACAGAACCGGGCCGCAGTTTATCCCATAGCTGGCTTCCTTCTGCTTCACCCTGGTTCCTAGAAGGCAGGCTCTCAGAGTCTCGGACCGAAGGTGGCTTACTCAACTCCCTGCCAGAGGCAGACCCCATCCTACACTGTGCAAGCCTAGCACTTTGTGGCTGACAAAAGGGCAATTCCGGACTCCCAGCTACTCAGATTAGCAAACGCCTCCAGGGTA
>NW_005230262.1:0-228 GCF_000412655.1 Myotis brandtii
GGCTTGGTGCTACAGAACCGGGCCGCAGTTTATCCCACAGCTGGCTTCCTTATGCTTCACTCTGGTTCCTAGAAGACAGCCTCTCAGAGTCTCAGACCGAAGGTGGCTTACTCAACTCCCTGCCGGAGGCAGACCCCGATCCTACACTGTGCAAGCCTAGCACTTTGTGGCTAACAAAAGGGCAATTCCGCCTCCCAGCTACTCAGATTAGCAAACGCCTCCAGGGTA
>NW_005230263.1:0-228 GCF_000412655.1 Myotis brandtii
CACCAGCGCACCAGCGGGTCCAGCCTCAGTCCACTCACTTGTGCCACCACTTCCTCCCTCCTAGATGATCATAGAGACCCAATCGCTTTCCTTGCCTCCTCCCCTGCCCCACCCCCATTCCTACTCTCCACAAAGCAGCCCCGATACAATATAATTACATTGCATCACTCCCCTGCTCAAACCTCCAAGATCCGCCACACCTTTAGAATAAATACACCCCCAAGTGCT
>NW_005230264.1:0-228 GCF_000412655.1 Myotis brandtii
TTATGTTTAAAAGATTATTCAGTTAATATGTCCTGGTCTTATATTCAGTCTTAAAACAGTCAAAGACTTTAGGTGACATAGGACTTACTAAGATATAAAAATAATTTTTTTTGGGGGGGGGGCATTGACTTTCATAGAGGTCATTAACCCATAGAGCCAAATAATCCACTTTGGTTTGTATTAACTTTCCCTTCAATGGACACAAAAAAGTTGCAGCTCATTTATTTG
>NW_005230265.1:0-228 GCF_000412655.1 Myotis brandtii
CCCCTACGGCACCACGCCCGGCTCCCCGGGCCCTTCCTCCCTGCTCCGCGCTGCAGCTGGGGTGAGTGGGTGGGTGGTGGACGTGCAGGGCTGGGTTCGGGATCCCTCCACGGGCACGGGGTCCCTCCACGAGGGCTCCATCGCACTTCGGGGATCTGGGGTGAACCCCCGCCGCCCCCCTCCCAGGTGAGGCTTCAGCCACTCGCTTGGTGGAGAGGATGGGGATGG
>NW_005230266.1:0-228 GCF_000412655.1 Myotis brandtii
CCTTTGTACTCAGTTTTATTAATCATGGTTATGCTCACTGAAAATTAAACTTATTCTAGAATGGGTATGTGGGTTCACTCCATTCTTTAGCACACTCTTTCTTACCCAGGAACATGTGTTACCATGAGGGTCTGGCAGCTGACTGGGGTCCGAGGCAGACCATGCAGGCTCCAAACGACTAAGGCTTATCCTGAAACAGAAACTCTGGACACTGACCTTTGTTTTGGC
>NW_005230267.1:0-228 GCF_000412655.1 Myotis brandtii
ACGTCAGCCTTCCCGAAGATGCGCTGGTGAAGATTTATCAGTTCCTGAAGTGTTCAGATGCAGCCCCTGGGTGACTCAAGCATCCATCCGTACGTGAGTGAAGACGGCTAATCCATTGCTGGCTTGTTTGTTCACGCCTTTAAACTCACACCTTCTGTTCGAATAAGTGGAGTCCAGCAGTAATTCTCACCGGAAGGCTGCAAACGTGTGGGAAGGAATGTCACTCTC
>NW_005230268.1:0-228 GCF_000412655.1 Myotis brandtii
GGGGTCTGAGGGGTGTGGTTCCAGCCCTGTGCCCTGTGCCCGGTGCCCACCAGGCTGCTACCCCCGGTGCCCGAAGGACCGGCCCATCTACGATGAAGATCTGAAGAAGTGCGTCACGAGCGACCAGTGTGGCTGCTACGTGGAGGACACCCACTACCCACCCGGAGCGTCCGTGCCCCCCAAGCACGACTGCCAGTCCTGGTACGTAAGCTCACATCCCAGGGGCCC
>NW_005230269.1:0-228 GCF_000412655.1 Myotis brandtii
TGGAAGTGAATTGGTAGTAATCTGGATATAAGCATCAAAAGAAGGAAGCAGCATTTATGTGTTTGTGAAAAGGGGGAAATTGAGAGTTAAAACAGACAGATCAGAGTACAGACAAAGAAAACCTCTTATTAGAGCAAACAATAGGTTGAAGAAATACTAGCATTTTTCCTCAGATGTAACCAGAAATGCATTTTTTATTGATCAGGATATTCCCAACCTCACAGACTG
>NW_005230270.1:0-228 GCF_000412655.1 Myotis brandtii
CGGTGCTTGCTGTTCCACTCTCCTGCTGATGTCATCTCCCAATGAGGAACACTATTTTGCTGGAATTTTTTTTATTCTTATTAGATTTTTGTATCGAAATACGTGCTCTCAAAATTGTTTTATAAGGAGTTATGTGAATTACAATATTTTGTATTTTTCTATTCAAACTGTAGGTTATTTAGACGTCTTTTGATACATGAGTCTGTAGAAGAAGAGGTTTAGCTACTC
>NW_005230271.1:0-228 GCF_000412655.1 Myotis brandtii
ACAGATATGTGTCATAGAAATGTGCACTTGACACCTATATGATCTTATTAAGCAAGTCACCCAATGCATTTAATAAAAAAGGGAGAAAAATAAAAAATATGGTTTTGGCGTTATCATAAGAAATTATTCTTTTTTTTTTTTTCTTTCTTTTTCTTTTACTGTTTTTTAATGTATTTGAATTTTTTTTTTTTATAAATCTTTATTGTTCAGGTTACATTTGTTCCTCTT
>NW_005230272.1:0-228 GCF_000412655.1 Myotis brandtii
TCTCCGCTGCCCGGGGCCTGGTTAACTCGGCTCCGCTGCCCGGGGCCTGGGAGGCCAGCAGCCTCACGGCCAGGGCATCCTGTGCTTGGCGCTGGGAGCACAGCACTAGCTGAATGGGGCCTGGGTGGCAGCAGGACGAGCTCCATCCTGAATTCCCAGTCACTGTGTGGCGTGAAGAGAGGAAAGAATTGACAAGAATAAAGGGTCAGTAGAGAAGGAAGAGCAACT
>NW_005230273.1:0-228 GCF_000412655.1 Myotis brandtii
CACAAGCTGTGAATTGCTGATAGCTCCAAACAGGGTACGCAGGGCTAGTCAGAAACTGTCCTGCATAGAGATTGGGAGTCATAATAGATCTCCCTAATATATAGAAACAAATACAGACAGGCAGTCAACATGGGAAGACAAAAAACAAGCCTCAAATGAAAGAACAGAGAATTCTCCTGAAGAAGAGCTAAATAAAATGGAGGTAAGAAATTTATCAGATATAGAGTT
>NW_005230274.1:0-228 GCF_000412655.1 Myotis brandtii
ATCGCTTTACTTCCCCACCATTGACACTTAACTATACGCCTTCATCTGTCTGTAGTCCTTTCCCCCCTTTGCAGATGTGTTCTCTTCCCAGCTGTGTGACCGTGGAAGCCCCTTGACCCTGCAGAACCTCAGTCTTCATATCAATGAAAGGAGGATTGTGATGATACTTATTCCTACTTCCAAGAATAGCGCATGGGCTAGAATATAGTGTAAACCCCTAACATGGTA
>NW_005230275.1:0-228 GCF_000412655.1 Myotis brandtii
CAGGGTAGTAGGTGACAGAGCCGAGAATAAGTGTATTTTCCACCAAGCATGGATCGCAGCACAGGATGCTCTGCTTACCAAGCACATGACCTTTAACAAATTGCTTTTTTCCCTTAACCTCAGGTTCCTTTCTCAGAAAATGAAGATATCACGAGAATCTAGTAAGAAGGCAGAGGAAATCATTGTAAAGACTCACTGTTAGGAACTAAATATCTGAGATGTTTCTAT
>NW_005230276.1:0-228 GCF_000412655.1 Myotis brandtii
AAGAAATCAAAATCATCCTGGAAACAAACGACAATGAAAACATAAAAATCCAGAATGTATGGGACACACTGAAAACAGACTTAGAGGGAACTTCATAGCATTACAAGCCTAACTCAAAGAACAAGAAAAACAGTTAATAAATTATCTAACTCTACAACTTAAAGAGTTAGAGAGAGAGCAACAAGAAAAGCCCAAACTGAGCAGCAGGAAAGAAAATGAAGACCATAG
>NW_005230277.1:0-228 GCF_000412655.1 Myotis brandtii
GGGAGGGGACGGAGAGAGAGAAACATCGATTGATTGCCTCCCACACGTATCCTGACTGGGGTCGGGGATTGAACGTGCAACCCAGGTATGTGCCCTTCATGGGGATTTGAACCCAAGTCCTTCGTGCCTGGGCTGATGCTCTAACCACTGAGCCACATGGGTCAGGACCCCCATACAGCTCTCTTGACCCGCTTGGCAAAAAGCAGCCCAGGCTGAGGCCATGTGGCA
>NW_005230278.1:0-228 GCF_000412655.1 Myotis brandtii
GCTCTGATTCAGCTTCCCACTGAACGGGCTGCACTCAGGTGCTCGAGACCCTGGGGCTCGCCCGCAGGAGGGCACACACCGTCTCTGAATGACCCCCGACTTCTCCCGCCCAGGATGCCGGCGCCCGCACAGGGAAGGTGAGAGCTGCGGCCACGCCCGCTTTCTGGGGGCATCGCGGGACTGAAAAGCGCGAGGCTGTTAGGAGGGAAGGACACCCGGCTGAGCCTG
>NW_005230279.1:0-228 GCF_000412655.1 Myotis brandtii
ATGAAGCATAAGTAAGTGGACAACAAATTGCTCTCTCAAATCAATCAATCAATCAATAAAAATTATTTAAAATTTTAATATATCATCAATTAATAATTATAACTAAAATTATTAGTTTATGATAAAATTAATTTTTAATCATTATTTTTCAGCTCTGTTTTGGTTATTCTCACATGCTAATTCTATAAATAATTTTAGAATCATTTTACCAACTTTCTAAAAAAAACC
>NW_005230280.1:0-228 GCF_000412655.1 Myotis brandtii
ACTCAAATTTTCCAAGACTAATGACAGATATGAAACTAGATCCAGGAAATTTAAAGAACATCAAGCAGGGTAAATATAATAAAGATCTAAATACCGATGGGTCCATCATAATCACACTGTAGAAAACTAAAGACAAAGAGAAAACATGAAAAGTAGAGAAAAAAAATAGAACCTTTTCTCTGAAGGAAAAGAATAAGAATTACATTGGACTTCTCATCAGAAATCATA
>NW_005230281.1:0-228 GCF_000412655.1 Myotis brandtii
AATGATTAATGTTTCTCTTTTGCATTGATGTTTCTCTTCCTCCCTCTCCCTTCCTCTTTCTCTAAAATTAAAAAATACACACCCATGTTGTCACAAAAGGCAGTATTTTATCCTCTCTTATGCCTGGGTAGTATTGCATTGTATATATGCACCACATCTTCTTTATCCAACCACCCATCGAAGGATACTTCAGTTTCTATGTCTTGGCCACCATGAATAATGCTGCAA
>NW_005230282.1:0-228 GCF_000412655.1 Myotis brandtii
GGGTGTTTCTGGTTTCTTGGGATAGATTCCTAGAAGTTCACCTACTGTCTTGAGGGCCAGGAGATAGGGTCTTGTCAAGGGCAGAGTGTGATGAGGTCAAAGGCAGCAGCAGAATGGTTCCCATGGGGACCATTCTGTCCACATTCTGTAGCTCCTGTCATCTTGAGCCTCACGAATCCGGTTGGCAACCCGCTGGGCCAGCAGGAAGGCGGGGCCTCCGTCCGGCTC
>NW_005230283.1:0-228 GCF_000412655.1 Myotis brandtii
TGTTTTGGAGGATTCATTGTAGATTTATGCTTCAGAGTGGTATGCTATTCTAGAAAACAAACCAAAAAATGTTACTTTGGCTACCAGAAACTACAAGAGTTGAGCACAAGTAATCTCAGTTTTCCTTTTAAATAACAACTGAAGAGTAAGCAAGTCACAGCTTTGTTTTGGCTTATTGCAGGTAGGGTTGAGTTAGCTGCCCCAGTGACATGTGCAAATGCGAGTATT
>NW_005230284.1:0-228 GCF_000412655.1 Myotis brandtii
GGCTTTTCCCTGGGATCATAGCAGCTCAGTGCGGTTACTGGCAATGCTAAATGTATTTCATTAATAGAGGAAAATGGGGATAATCTTCATTTCTCCAAAAACAGACCCTGAGATAAGGATTCCAGTGCAAATATTTATTTATTTGAGGGGTGGGGGGGTAATGCCGGGAAACACTGATAATGAATGGGGATGTGAGACTGGGCAGAGAAGGCCACCAATAAGAGATTG
>NW_005230285.1:0-228 GCF_000412655.1 Myotis brandtii
TGTTTGTTCCTAACCTGGGGGTGTTTTAGGCCAAGAACAGTGCCTAAGAAGTCAGTGTGGATAAGGGATCTAGGGTCTGGCACTCAAGGTGTAGTCTCTGCCTCCTCTGGGAATTTGTTAGAATCTTGGCCCTACTCTGCCAGAATTTTCATTTTAGCAAGATCCCCCAGATGCTTCATACACACATTCAAGTTCCAGAAGTACTGTTCTAGACCGGAATCTGAGGCA
>NW_005230286.1:0-228 GCF_000412655.1 Myotis brandtii
TGTGCTATGAACTCCCTGCACCCAGCAAGGACCCCCCCTAACCCTGTATCTGGGCGGCCAACTGGGCAGGGCCTGGCCAGCAGCTACCTGCTGGACAGGGAATACAGGAAGCCTGGCCATCAGGTGAACTTCCCCAGCTGCCTCCTGGAGGTTCCATTGCCCCCAGGCACTCGATTCCCAGTGGGAGGGGGCTTTAGGTCATGTTTGGAGACATTTTATTTGTCACAC
>NW_005230287.1:0-228 GCF_000412655.1 Myotis brandtii
ACACACACACACACACACACACACACACTATCACACTATATAATAAATTTAGAAGAATTATAAAAGATAAGTCAGTATTCTATAACTGGGGCAGGCCATATATAAGAAGAGCCTGGAGCAACTAGTATCCAGAAAATAAGAAAGTTCTCAAAACAACAACAACAAAACCCACAATGGTAGGAGTATGTCAAAGGCACACAAAAGAGTTCACAATGACCAAAGCTGGAA
>NW_005230288.1:0-228 GCF_000412655.1 Myotis brandtii
GCCTCTAGTTTATATATAATTTCTTTTCATTTCAGAGAGTGGCAGAGAGAGGGAGAGAGCTACACTGGCTGGGCAAAATAGAAATTATCCCCATTTTGCACATAGAAAACTGGGGCACAGAATGTTAAGTAACTTGCTCAATGTTATACAATTAGTAAGTGGCAAAGTTAGTCCAACTCAGTAGCGTATACTTTTTTCTTCTTTTGCCTGTTGTGAGTACAAGTGCCC
>NW_005230289.1:0-228 GCF_000412655.1 Myotis brandtii
AGCAGATAGGCCTGAGTTTGGTGAGTGAAACTAATTAGGCTATTAGTAGAAAAAGTGAGTAAGCGAGGAGAGGAAAAACAAAAGCATAAAACAAACCACAAAAAAAAAAACACCCACAAGCAAACAATGAAACAAATAACAACAATGAGGAAAAAAATTGGCTAGTGCATAAAGAGAAAAGAGAAGGGTGAATGGACTTGGAGCAGGGGAGAGGAAATTAGATAAATG
>NW_005230290.1:0-228 GCF_000412655.1 Myotis brandtii
CTGCAGGCCTAAGAGAATGTTGAAGAGTCATGGACATGCGGAGTTAAGAGGTTTTCAGTATGGACCAGGATGAGTGTTTACTTCCAGGGGTTACTTCAACCCTGAAAGGGGAAATTGGTTGCTAAGATCCTTCTTACCAACAGATCACAAAAACATAGAAATCTATCAGCAAAAAGGTAGGCGATGGGGTTCTTCCAAGTACTGCAGAGTCACCCTGGGGTACAACAT
>NW_005230291.1:0-228 GCF_000412655.1 Myotis brandtii
CGCCATGTCGTCCTCTGCCTTCTGGTCGTCCTGAGAACACGTTTCGTTGAAAACAGGGAGAGGCGTTAGGTACCAATGTTCTCAACTTCAATTTTTACAACTGAAAATCAGAAATACCGGCTCAACCTCATTCCAACCCCACCCGTCCATGGAACGTTCCAGGCGTTTGGAGGGAAGAAATGAATGAAAACGCTACATTCTTTCAAGTAACAAAGGACACAGACTTAC
>NW_005230292.1:0-228 GCF_000412655.1 Myotis brandtii
TATTTCTGGATAAAGCAACCTGCACCCAGGAGTTGCAGGAATACCATCTCACAATAATGGATCTTTGTTTTGGGTGTGTGTCTTTCCCCGAATCAGCAGCAGAGAGAGCAGGTTTGATTCCTGGGGCATAAATACCCACCACAAGCCCCATTCTCAACCCATCTCATCTCAATTGGGCATCCAGGCATTCACAGGCTGCCCCTGCCTGGGCAGCCTGAGGAGGAGCTG
>NW_005230293.1:0-228 GCF_000412655.1 Myotis brandtii
CAACCCCATGCCCCACCTGAGGACCTTTATCTCCCCAGGAACTTCCCCACCAAGGCCATTTCTTTTCCCCAAAGCATTTAGTTCCCTCAAGGCCTGAAAGTCACACCTCACCCTTCTGGAGTGAATGGGTTCTTTGTCTTCCCATCTCACTCAGGGTGTGCACTTTCTTACCATGTCTATATGTGATGTGACCAATGGTTTGGTTTGGGCTAGGTAAGAGGGATGCTA
>NW_005230294.1:0-228 GCF_000412655.1 Myotis brandtii
TTATAGATATGTGCCGTTCCCATTTTTTTCTGAGTTTATTCCACACTCACTTCCCCCCTGAGAAGAATTCTATAGTATAGCGCCCTCCATCAGAGTACTCTTCCACAGTTTGAAACGCAAGAAGAGCACCAAACCAAAAATGGAACTAGCAACATTCACCTCATTCCTCTAAGGAGCACCTTAGCCCTCATTACAAACATGGTGAGAATGTGAATCGATCGGTAGTTC
>NW_005230295.1:0-228 GCF_000412655.1 Myotis brandtii
CAGAAAAAAATACAACACACACACAAACACATACAGACACACAAAAACAAAACAAACAAAATAAAACCAAACCAATAGACATAGTGATCTTGAGAAAGAAGAAAAAAGTTGGAGGAGTCATGCTATCTAATAACAAACTATACTACAAGGCCATAATAATAAATATAGCATGATACTGGCATAAAACAGATATAAAGATCATTGGAACAGAATAAAAAGCCCAGAAAT
>NW_005230296.1:0-228 GCF_000412655.1 Myotis brandtii
CGAAACCCAACAGCTCAGGGCTGGTGAATTCTGCCAAAGTTGGTCTTAGCAGGATCCCTGTCACCCCTAACATATCAAACCCTCCCTGGCCCAGGCATACAACAAATTTGTGTGGAGGGTTGTTACTTGTTTACAAAACACTAGCAAAAAAATTGATTTAAAGCTCAAACTTAATCCCAAGGGCTTCTGGGAGAGAGAAGACAGAAATTGGATGTTACATATTCTTCA
>NW_005230297.1:0-228 GCF_000412655.1 Myotis brandtii
GTGGGGTGAGGGAATAGGTTAGTTGGCAGAAGACTTTTTGTTTTGCTGCTGGAGGGCATAGGGTTATATCTCCACTTTGAAGCAAAATTAGCTCTGACCAGTAGAGTCAAAGAAAACTTATCAGAATGAGTATTTAACTGGTAAGCTTCCATACCTTCAGATGGAAATGATTGGTTATACTTATTGTTAGTCACTAATTCTACTTTAGACCCACAGGTATTCTTGCTG
>NW_005230298.1:0-228 GCF_000412655.1 Myotis brandtii
CACGAATTCGTGCACCGGGCCTCTAGTTAAAAAAAAATACATTTAAAACAAACAAAAAATCTATGGTTTCTTTCTCATCATTGACTCTCCCCAGTGGACGGAGTATCAAGGCATTTCCTTCGAAAGCCAGGCCCGTGCCCTGGGCCCCGGGGAGAGAGGATGGGGGTGAGGTCGCTTCCTGCCATTGTCAGAGGAATTCTGTTTTCTGGGCATTCGCCGAAACCCCAG
>NW_005230299.1:0-228 GCF_000412655.1 Myotis brandtii
AAAGAATTATAGGGCTAAATCTGGGCTCTGTAGGAATAAGTTCTGGTTTCAATTAGCAATGTCTGCTGTGCATTGGGAGCAACAGCAAGTGAAACACACATATCCCTTTTCAGGCTATAGCTTAGGTATCACTTTTACTTCACTGTATGCCATTGGTGCCATCCATAAATACCTTTTTAAACTTAAATTAATGCATAAAAACCCACAATAAGTAAATCCTGTACTTTG
>NW_005230300.1:0-228 GCF_000412655.1 Myotis brandtii
TGCCTGCTTGGCAGAGTTCTTGGCTCATGGTGTACAGCCAATAAATAAAATGTAATGCATTTTATAGAATGATGATTTTTTTTAAATATCCAATAAGAGATGTAAAGACACCCTCTCAGGAAACAAAGATGAAAGGTCCTCATTTGCTTATGAAACACCTCTTTACTGAGCAACTATTATACACTAGACACGGAAGTTGGTCTTAAAATGCAGTTCCCATTTTAGTAC
>NW_005230301.1:0-228 GCF_000412655.1 Myotis brandtii
ACTATTTTGGGACGTGATGGCTTAATTCGAGAAATGTTGGATGAACCACCGCGATCGCCTCCTGCCGCTATCGGTGTCCTGGGCTCCCAGTGTCACCGACGGGATGGGCTCTGCTTGAGCAGGAGCAGCCGGGGACTGAGAGGCTCGGGGGACGTTGTTGGCGCTGGTGACCGGCCCCACGGGGAAGGGGGGGGGCTATCTTCCTTCTTTTCCTGCCGGTGGCTGTCA
>NW_005230302.1:0-228 GCF_000412655.1 Myotis brandtii
AAGGAGAAGCACTAATAAAGACGCACAAGTCCCCCCCTGGATGGTGAGAAGATGGTGAACTGAATCCACGCGCTGTGAAGTAAGGGCTATGGGAGAGCCCCCAGATTGAGAATTCTAGGTTCTGGAATCCCCCAAAGCCCTCAGTCACTGCAGCAAAGTCTTGTGCTCCACTCCCTTCTCTGTGCACCCCCAAAAGGCTGAATGAACCAAGAATGAGAAGGGATATGA
>NW_005230303.1:0-228 GCF_000412655.1 Myotis brandtii
TCAATCCCAACAATAACCCATTTCACAGAGAAGAAAACCGATGCACAGATAATACCAGTAAATGAATTACGGACATCACAGTGGTAGTGGTGCACTCATGATGTGAACCCACATCTCCCTGAATGCAGTGTCCAAGCTCACACTGTATTCAAGGCCATAAACCATGCCACAACCAGGGCACATCCCACACTGGGACAATTTGAAGCAGATTGTGGGTTTTCATCTATC
>NW_005230304.1:0-228 GCF_000412655.1 Myotis brandtii
TTTGATTATTTTGTTCTTAGATTCCACATGTGATTGAAATCATCTGACATTTGTCTTTCTCTGACTTATTACATTCAGCACAATTCCCTCTAGGGCCATTGTTGCTCATAGCAATATTTCAGTATTTTTTAGGGCTGAGTCATAATCCATTGTGTGTATGTACCACTTCCTTATCCATTCATGTAGTGATGGACACTTAGGTCCCTTCCATATCTTGGCTATTGTAAA
>NW_005230305.1:0-228 GCF_000412655.1 Myotis brandtii
ACCAAGAGAGCTCTTCTCGAATGGCCAGAGTCTTTTTAGGGTGTCATTAGAGCGGCATGATGGATGGACTCACTGGCTGTGTGACTGAAACTCAATCTCTAGCCCCGCTCGGCTCCCTGGAGGGTAGGCCGCTATCAGATGGCTCCAAACCCTGATACCTCAGTTGTAGGCCAGTCTCTGAACGGAATCACGTTTTAGCATAAACTATCAAAAGGCCCACCAGGATTC
>NW_005230306.1:0-228 GCF_000412655.1 Myotis brandtii
GCAGGCCAGGCCGAGGGACCCCACTGGTGCACGTGCCTCTAGTTAGCAATAATACTCCACTGCTCAGGGAGACTGAGAGGAATTTGTGAGTTAACATTAGGAGAGAGCTTTGTGTTCCCAACTGGAAGGAACCAGTTGTCACCAAGGGTGAGAATAAGACATAGTCTTTCTGATTATCCACAAATCTCCCATCTTCCTCCTCAGTGGGAGGAAGGCGTAACGGAGGAG
>NW_005230307.1:0-228 GCF_000412655.1 Myotis brandtii
CTCGCCCTGCCTCTCTGAAATCAATTAAAATATATAAATAAACTGAGGGAGGCTTCCCTTCCCAGAGGCCTTTGGGCGCGCTGCCGGCCCCTCTCTGGGCCTGTGTTTCTCCATCTCGCCCTTGATAACCCAACAATATGCCTAGGAGCCCTTCTGCCGGACTGGGGGACCCCTATAAACACTGCTCACATGGGGGACCCTATAAACACTGCTCACATGGGGAACCCT
>NW_005230308.1:0-228 GCF_000412655.1 Myotis brandtii
AATCTTTTTAAAATCCTGATTTCTGGGCCTCAGATGATGTGCAGCCAAGGTTGAGGACCACTGCTCTACTATCTTCAGAGCACTAGGTCATTCTTTTGTTGTTGTTCAAAATGTTCTTATGTGGCCATTGGGATTACCAGGCACTGTTCTAAGCATCTAACGAATATTAGCTCATTTAATCCTCATATCAGCCCTTTGAGGTGGACACTGTTATTATCACCCCCATCC
>NW_005230309.1:0-228 GCF_000412655.1 Myotis brandtii
TAGATGTCTTCACAATAATGTCAAAATTTAAATTATTGTTTTTTGCAAGTTTTTTTATTAAGAGGAGAAAAGGTAGTATTTTATACTTACCTTTGCAATTTTCATTATCAGAGCTCTTGATTGTCTTTGTGTATATAAGTGTTATAGTCTCTGTCATCTCTTTTCAACCTCAAGGGATTTTTTTAAATTACTATTTCTTATTTCTAGTAATGCAGCTCTGTTATTAAT
>NW_005230310.1:0-228 GCF_000412655.1 Myotis brandtii
GTTCGAATCCCTGCTTTCACCTCTTTGGGATATATCCCCAGAAGTATAATTGCTAGATCATAGTAACCCTATGTTTAGTTTGGGGAAACTGCCATGCTGTTAATACTTTATGCTTTTTAAAAACTATATATTAACCAAGGAGAAACGAACAAATTCATTTTGATGAGAGTCAGAAAGTATGTGTCTAGATCCTATTGAACTCTAGAAGTCATAGATTAAAAAAAAAAA
>NW_005230311.1:0-228 GCF_000412655.1 Myotis brandtii
AAGCTGGGACTTGTTTGTGGCTTTGCCAACTGGTCAGCCCCAGGCTTAACCCTATAGCCGCACCCTACACACCTCACATTTTTAAGAATGGCTATCATCAACAAATCAACAAACGAGGATGTGGAGAAAAGGGTATTCTCATGCACTGCTAGTGAGAATGTAGACTGGTGCAACCTCTGTTTAAAACAGTTTGGAGTTTCCTCAAAAACTTAAAAATGGAACTCCCAT
>NW_005230312.1:0-228 GCF_000412655.1 Myotis brandtii
GGGCTCCCCAGACAAAGCCTGGCATTGGAACCGGGACTTCCTGGCCGGGGACTGGCTCACCAACCGTCCCCAGGGTGGCCCCAGGAGTCTCCCCGCAGTGCCCCTCGTGCCCACCTCCCACCTCTCACTCCATCTCCTCTCCATCCCCTCTCCCCAAATCCATCCTCCAGCTCCAGTGTGGGCACCGCTCTCAGAAGCCTGCCCCAGCCACCAGGACATGGTACCTGC
>NW_005230313.1:0-228 GCF_000412655.1 Myotis brandtii
CGCACACCTCTAGGCGGGAGATTGGAAGATGATGCTGAGGAAGAGGGCAGCACCTGGTGAAACGGCCCCGTCAGACCCCACCCCTCCCCCAGGCTCACTGTCAACGGGCAGGACCCCTGTGCACACAGCTTCCCATCAGCTTTAAAATTTGTTCTCTTAAACTTTATTTTTCCACCTAATTTCAGACAAAGAAAAATCCCAAGAATTTTTGTCTACTCTTCACCAAAT
>NW_005230314.1:0-228 GCF_000412655.1 Myotis brandtii
AATGTGTAAAGCCACTTTTATTATTCTCATGGAGTGAACCAGGCTTCCCAAGACCGTGTGCTAAATAATTGACGCTTTCTCCATTGCTATTGCATATTAACTTCCTGTTTAAGCATGTACCTATTTCAAACTGTTTATTCTGCTCTACTAGTTTACTTGTTCTTGCAACAATACTTTATTTTTTGTAACAGACTTTATAGTCTGTCAGTATTTAGAAGGACAAGCCTT
>NW_005230315.1:0-228 GCF_000412655.1 Myotis brandtii
CACACACACACACACACACACACAACTTTCTAACTCAAACGTGTTAGTAGTATTCTTCTCTTTCACAAAAGTATTCTCAATCACTTATTAGCTGAGTTTCAAAACTATTCATTGAGAAAGGAATTTGTCATTTTGAAACTTGAGTTAAATAAGTTATTTTATTTCACTTTTTTCCTGTCTTGCAACTTTTTCAGCCTTTCAGCTTCCCCTCCTCCTCTCTCCCTTACA
>NW_005230316.1:0-228 GCF_000412655.1 Myotis brandtii
GAAGGGGGATGAGAAAGAGGAAGAGAGAGAGAGACATCAGTATGAAAGAGAAACATCGATTAGTTACCTCCCGCCACTGGAAGGAACCTGCAACCCGGGGATGTGCCCTGACTGGGAATCAAGCTGGTGACCCTTCGGTGCATGGGACGACGCTCAAACAACTGAGCCCCACCAGCATGACTGTCACTAACGTGAGGCCTGTTGGTGCCTAGCTGTCTGTGAGGCAAT
>NW_005230317.1:0-228 GCF_000412655.1 Myotis brandtii
AAGTTCTGTTTTTGTCCCAGGCACATGGCAACCCTATTCCTCCCTCCCCCTTTTAGTATTTCTCCCTTTAGTATGGTCTCCTGTCCCAGCCACGTATATCTCATTCTCGCAGGCCCTGACGCTCCAGCAGCTGTTAAACAAGTAAGAATCCCCACCTCTTTCACACCATCCCTAGTGTCCCCTGATAGGGTCTCAAGACCCCTGGATTGTGAGCCTTTACATGGAGTA
>NW_005230318.1:0-228 GCF_000412655.1 Myotis brandtii
TGCACAAATTTCATGCACCAGGCCTCTAGTATTTAAAATAAAGAACATTTGTAATTTTTCTTACAAACATGGTTCATTTTGAGTAGAGCAGTGCTTTCTCAACTTGGTCAGGTGAGAGAAGATCTAGAAAAGTGTTAAAGTTGTTACATTGTAAAATGAGACATCAATATTTACTTAACTAAGTATGTTATCTTGATACTAAAGGCCCAGTGCATGAATTCATGCACA
>NW_005230319.1:0-228 GCF_000412655.1 Myotis brandtii
ACAAATTTTATTTTATAAACTCATGTATTGACACTTTAAATTAGGATTATGACTTGTGATATTAATATCCTGCTTCTATTTATGGAAATCAATTCATTGCCTATAAAAATATTTCAGGTTGTTATATAAATATTTCTGAGGTCAGAAGTGCCTCATATATTTTCCTGTTAAAATCTGTAATGTTTCCACTAGAGATATTAGGAAAAACAGATATTTAATAAATATTTA
>NW_005230320.1:0-228 GCF_000412655.1 Myotis brandtii
CCACATCCTTGTCAGCATTTGGTAGTGTCATTATTCTGGAATTTTGCCGTTCTAGTATCTGTGGAGTGGTATATCATTGTGTTTTAATTCACAAGTCTCTATGGCATATGACACTGAGCACCTTTTCATAGCATTTTTTCACATGCTTATTTGCTACCTGTATATCATTTTGGTGAGGTATCTGTTCTGACCTTTTGCCCACTTTTTAATTGGGTTGTTTGTTTTCTT
>NW_005230321.1:0-228 GCF_000412655.1 Myotis brandtii
GGCACAGCCTGCTGCTCCTGTGGGGGCTTCTGCCCCTCCCACTCGCCCCCTCCTCCTGAGGGTCTAACGGAGCCCGCCCTGTTTCAGACTGGAAGAAGCGCTTCATCGGCATCCGGATGAGGACCATCACTCCCAGGTGAGTGTCCTGATGATGCTCCCCCCGCTGCGTCCCTAGTGGTCCCAGCCCCGGGCAGGTCAGGCGGGCCCCTGCAGGTGCCCCGGGGCCCG
>NW_005230322.1:0-228 GCF_000412655.1 Myotis brandtii
TAGTTCTTTGTAGTTTTCTTTAGTATGGCTTCTTTAGGTATTATAATAAACATACTTTTCCAGTCTACTTAGAAATTATAATTCCCATTCAAGAGTTATGATAGCACCATATTTGATCCTTTATTATTTCCCTTTATTTTGTAGTGGTCTTATATATTACACCTACATAGATTGAAATTCCCATTACACAATGTTTTCAACTGTCAAACAAATTTTAAAGAACACAAG
>NW_005230323.1:0-228 GCF_000412655.1 Myotis brandtii
ATTTATTTATTTATTTTAGATTCCCCATATATGTGAAATCATATGGCAGTTGTCTCTCTCTGTTTGACTTATTTCTCTTTGCATATGCTCTCTAGGTCCATCCATGTTGTCAGAAATGGCAAGATTTCATTATTTTATATGGCTAAGTAATATTCGGTTGTATATGTGAACCACATATTCTTTATCCATTTCTCTATTGATGAAGACTTAGGTTGCTTGCATGTCATA
>NW_005230324.1:0-228 GCF_000412655.1 Myotis brandtii
CAGAGGCCACAGGTGTAAGTAGTTTAGAATAGTCTGGGCTGCACATTGGAACCACCTGGGAAGCTTTAAGAATCAACTGACACTGGGACTGATCCCCAGAGTCTGATGTAGTTGGTCAGGGTGCAGCTGGGCATCAGGATTTGTAAAGCCTCCCCCATCCCCACCACAGGTGTTATGTGCAGCCCAGGCTAAGAACCTGGAGCAGGGTTTGTCAATCTCAGCGCTGTT
>NW_005230325.1:0-228 GCF_000412655.1 Myotis brandtii
CTGTATTGCTGGATTTGATTCACTAATATTTTTGTGCTTTTGTAAGTGAGGAAAAGTAGTTTTTAGCCTTTTTTTGTCTTGTCTTTGTTTCTTTCTTTCTTTTTTTGTATCAAATATGCCTTTCTCAAAAAATGAGCTGAGAAATATGCCCTCTTCTTCCATTTTCTGGAAGAGATTATGTAGAGTTGTGTTATTTCTCTTTTAAATATTTAGTAGCATTTGACAGTG
>NW_005230326.1:0-228 GCF_000412655.1 Myotis brandtii
GTCATCAATTGTTGGGACTAGGCTTGGGATTGGACACGTGTCTGTGGGAAGGGGAGGCAAGACCCTGGTGTTGGCGGACTGCACTTAAAGATGACACTACGTGAGAGCTCTGGCTGTGGGTGGTGAGAATGAGGTCCAGTAACTAAAAATGAGGAGAGGCCAGAGCAAAGATTCAGGAGCTCTGAGCTGACGGATGCAGAGCTGGTGAAGCAGACAAGGGTGAAGGCC
>NW_005230327.1:0-228 GCF_000412655.1 Myotis brandtii
CATGTGCCAGATATGTGTTATGCACTTCAAATAGATTATTGCAAGTCCTCATGGCATAGCAATACTTGGAGAGATTATCTCCATTTTATAGATAAGATACTGACACTTTCAGGTATAAAAGTCTCAGTATCTTATCCTATTTGCCAAATAATTTAGTAGTTATGAAATCAGGATTCAAGCTCATGTCTGACTCTATATACTTCAACCATTGACTCAAAATTTTCTCGG
>NW_005230328.1:0-228 GCF_000412655.1 Myotis brandtii
GGAGAGGGCAGGGTGGGTGGGCACAGTGGACGCACCGCATTAGCTCATGCAGTGATGGTGAACAGCTTCCACTGCACTCCCTGCCCCCAACCCGGTCCTCTTCATTGGTGAGACCTATTTAGAGAGGCAAGTGCCGAGACCAAATCTGAATTTAAGAAAAGAAAAAAAAGTCACCTTGATTGACTTGAGACGGCTACTGCTGGTGGAGAATCAGAGAATGCTGGCACA
>NW_005230329.1:0-228 GCF_000412655.1 Myotis brandtii
CTGCCCCCTGGTGGTCAGTGCGTGTCATAGCAATCAGGCATTCCGCTGTTGGGTCGATTTGCATATTAGCGTTTTATATAAATAGATTCTATGGAATGTGTAGCCTTTGCAAAGTTTGATATTAGCAGAGCTTATCTTATAGGCTTGTTGTAGAAAATCATATCTTTTAGTTGTTATGGAAAATGAATACGCACAAAATTGTAATGAATATACCTGTTAGGGACAGAA
>NW_005230330.1:0-228 GCF_000412655.1 Myotis brandtii
TATTTTTAAATGCTTTATTAAATACTATATCTTCTACTACTGAGTTGCAATCATTATATTCTGAATAAAAGTCCTTTAGAAGTGCACATATTGTAAATATTTTCTTCAGTAAATAACTTAAAAAAAACACAAACCTTCATTTTTAAATGGAGTCTTCTAAATATTAAAATATATTAACTTAAGTGGATTCGATTTTATCACCTTTTTGTGGTTATTTTTTTTGACCTG
>NW_005230331.1:0-228 GCF_000412655.1 Myotis brandtii
GTAAACATAAAGAAAAACAAATATCTTTTTTTTTTTTAAAAAAGGGGGGGGTACAACATGTAAAATGTAGATGCCAACAGGGAAAACATCATAAAATAGGTACCAGTGATTTGAGAATTGTAACAGGGTGAACAACTAGCCACCCATGAGCTAGAAAGAAAAGAATGAATGCCATTGAGATATTGTAATAATAACTACTACAATACTTATTCAGCAAAGTCTGAGATG
>NW_005230332.1:0-228 GCF_000412655.1 Myotis brandtii
GCAAGTATCCAATAGTCGCTCTTCAGTAAGACTCATACAAAATGGTACTTTTCAGCTCTATGTAAATGCATTTGGCTCAGTAAATGTTTACCGAGTACCTACTTTCTGCCAGCTGTAATACAAACATACGTAGAGGCCCAGCTCAGGAGCTCACAGTCTAGGGCAGAAGCACCATGTCACAGGCAGGCCCAGCATCGGGGTACTTAATCAAACCAGTAACCCCAAATC
>NW_005230333.1:0-228 GCF_000412655.1 Myotis brandtii
ATGCTCAACCACTGAGCCACACGGGCCGGGCCACATGAGGGCCCCTTTCCACAGCTCCGTGTTGTTGGCCGTGGACCACACGCCCTCCTCCCACCCCTCCTCACCCGCCCGCTTCCTGGGGGCGGGGCCTCATTGCCTTCCTTTTGCAGACCTCAGTAAGGAGCTGATGGACTTGCGGAGGATGCTGAGGAAGAGGTGGGTGTGGGGGTCCATGGCAGGGGGGGGGGG
>NW_005230334.1:0-228 GCF_000412655.1 Myotis brandtii
GATCACAAAGTTGATGTGAGATGGAATCTTTTAAAACCCTACCAAGAAAATCATTTTTTTATCACTTTAAGAACCAAAATCTAATTTGGAGCAAGGATAGTGCCTCATGGGCAGAGTCACAACTGGCCTACTTGTTTTGTATTGAGCACAACTGAACAACACATTTAGATTAGCCCTGAGATCAGTAAGAACCATAATGGGGTAGAAAGAGGGACCACAGGGCATCGG
>NW_005230335.1:0-228 GCF_000412655.1 Myotis brandtii
CCAGAGACAGGATTGCTTCTAAGGGTATAGGAAGGATCACACAAGGAAAGAAACAAGGGTTGGTGAAGGGCCCCAGGGGCACCAACAGCCAGAAGCCATTGATCCCTGGGGGCCTGAAGGGGCACAGGAGGGAGTGGACCCTGGAACCCAGAGAAACCTGAGGCTACAGGAAGGGGACCTCTCGCCTGGAACTGTGGCCTTGGGTAGAGGAATGCAATCAGTGTCAAA
>NW_005230336.1:0-228 GCF_000412655.1 Myotis brandtii
GACTGGGGATCAAACAAACCACCTGAGTTTGTGCTCTGACCAGGAATTGAACCTGAAAACTTTCAGTGAATGGGATGGTACTTCAACCCCCTGAACCATACCAGCCAGGGCTCAATGACCCTTTTTGTTTTTTAATGAATATGGTTTTATTGATATCAGAGAGGAAGTGGGGAGGGGGGAGAGATAGAGATGGAAACATCAATGAGAGAGAATCATTGGTCGGCTGCC
>NW_005230337.1:0-228 GCF_000412655.1 Myotis brandtii
TAGACATAGAACCAGAATGAACTGTGTAATTCTGAATTACGGTTTCTCAGATGTGCAGGAACCTTCGATGTTATTTGATCCAATCTTCTTATTTTACAGACATGGAAACTGAAACTCCAAGAGAGAGTAAGTGGCTTGTCCATTGCAATAGAGACGTAAGTATCAGTACAGAGAAATGACTTTCTATGTTGTTTCTCATTTGGCAATGCTTCCACTTTGACACATTTC
>NW_005230338.1:0-228 GCF_000412655.1 Myotis brandtii
TGCACTAGGATAATAATGATGAGCTACATTCACATGTAGTACAGCAGGTGTGAGGTGAAGTTATACATGCAAATGGAAAGGTAACTCAGACATGACCACACTGAGCCACATATACAAAGGTAGGGAGAAAGACTATAGTTGAGAGGTAAAAAAAATCAAGAAACAAAAAGAAGACAGAAAATAATTCTTCTGACATATATCAGGATTACTTCTTTTTTTTAAAAAAAA
>NW_005230339.1:0-228 GCF_000412655.1 Myotis brandtii
TGCGAGCTGGTTCCAGTTTAGTGCCCCAGTTGGGGGCTTGGACATATGTGCCCCTGTCCAAATTCTTTCAGAAAACAAGTCTTTTTTTTCTTTTTCTGTCCCATCTTATCACCATCCTTTAGTTTGCTAGTTCGCCCCTCCGTTACTCCTCCCCTTCCAATACTCCTCCCGTGGCTGCGTTCTTATGTTCTGAAGGAAGGTCCAAAACCACGCGCCACCTCAGCTCCG
>NW_005230340.1:0-228 GCF_000412655.1 Myotis brandtii
CAGGTGTGCGGCCAAGTTCTCCTCCCAGTGGCCTGTGGGGTGGGTGCTGTGATCAGCCCGGTTCTATGGATGAGGAAACAGGCTCACGTGCACGAGGTGTGACAGTGAGGAAGCCCCGAGCCTGGGCTCAGGCGGAGGTGCAGGCTTCGAGGAGAGTCCGCCCGCCCAGAGCGGACGCAGGTGTCGCACCGTCGTCCTCAGGGAGGTTTCTGTGGGCCTGTGCGCGCA
>NW_005230341.1:0-228 GCF_000412655.1 Myotis brandtii
AAACCAAAATTTCACTTTCAAGATTTCACTTTCAGCCCAGCACCCCACAGGCCTGTACCAGTCCATCATCTCCCCAAACGAATAGTTCATGAAAACCATCTATGAGGGCGACACCTAGAGGACAACCAAGGAAAACCAGATCGTCCTTCAACCAGTGGGACAAAACGTCTTAGAATGGAGAAGGAGGAAAACCATCAGAATCTTTCCAAGAAACCAGTTTTTTCCACA
>NW_005230342.1:0-228 GCF_000412655.1 Myotis brandtii
TTCCTTGGGTGAGGATTTAAAAAAAATTTTTGATAAAATTGTTTAGTAACTCGGGAGCCACTCGGGGTTCTCCAGGTTCGTCTGGTGGGATCCTCATAGCTCCTAGGCCGCCTCCTCTCTTAGGGGCCACCGGCGCTGGATCTCGTTGGCATCTGCGCTACCGCACTGCCCTCCTCTTCATTTATGGGTCCTTGAGTAGCTGTGATGCATTCTCGGGAGCTAGTGGCT
>NW_005230343.1:0-228 GCF_000412655.1 Myotis brandtii
GTGGAGGGGAAACTGGAATACCCTTGACATAAGTAGGTGGAACTTTACAAAAAATGTGATGGGAGGAAAAAAAGACATTAAATCATTTAGCTGCTACCACAGGCTTAGAGCAGAGGCCGAGGGCTACCGAGACATTAAAGCCACATCAGACGCACCGGAGACTTCCCACCTCCGGAGGCTGTGAAACGCCTGGGAGAGGAGCCGCCCCCCTGCCGGTTGAGTCATGGT
>NW_005230344.1:0-228 GCF_000412655.1 Myotis brandtii
GTGAGGATACTGGCCTACGGACTCCTTTTCTTGTACCATCTTCGGTTTTGGTATTGGGGTCATGCTGGCCCCACAGAATGAGTGGAAAACGGTCCCTCCTCTCTCTCCAGGTGTTGGAAGAGTCTGTGTGGAGTTGCTGTTCTTTCTCCCTGACTTCCCCGAGGCAGTCGCCAGTTGGGGGTGGGGGGGGTGGCGAGGGGGGCAGGAACTGGCCTGTCTGGTACCCCC
>NW_005230345.1:0-228 GCF_000412655.1 Myotis brandtii
AGCTGCCTTCTTGCTGTGTCTGCACATGGTCTTTCCTCTGGCACACATCCCTGGTGTGTCTTCTTCTTATAAGGACACTGTCCTACTGGATTAGGTCCCTTCCCTTATGAACTCATTTAATCTTTTTATTTTATTTTAACTACCTTATTATAGTATACTCACCTTTTCACTTAAAGGAAACACTTTATGGCTCTCGTTGACATATCTGAATCACCAGCATCGCTGCTC
>NW_005230346.1:0-228 GCF_000412655.1 Myotis brandtii
TCTCTGTCCGCCCAGACGCCGCCACAGCCCCATTCCCTCTCGCAGGCCCGGCCGCGTCCCAGCAATCCTCACGCGGACGCTGACGTTCGAATGGCACGACCTTTTCATGCATCTTTTCAGCTACTAGTCTCCTGACAAATGTTTCCCGACATTTAAAAATGCAAAACCGATTGTTAGCCTACGGGTGGCCCAGACGCAGGCGGCCCACCAGCCCCAGGGCAGTGTGCT
>NW_005230347.1:0-228 GCF_000412655.1 Myotis brandtii
GGCTGAGGCGAGCGCGCGGACGTGAGGCTGTAGGTGAGCGGGACGAGCGCGGGAGGGCCGAGGAGCGGTGAGTGTGCGCGGTGAGGTGCTAGGTGGGTCTGCTGCCCAGTGGCTCAGTCACAGTTTGGGCAGGTGTGGGTCTGCTTCCCTTTTAGGTGCGAGCTTCATGCCAGTGGGCGTGCAGCGTTTCCACAGCTCATTTCCCTGTTCCCAGTCCTCCCGCCCCAG
>NW_005230348.1:0-228 GCF_000412655.1 Myotis brandtii
TTCCTTATACTATTCTTTGTCATTTGACCAATCTTCACGAGGAATTTTTATTACACATTATCATTTGCCATATTTTAAATTTTAAAACTTGTGTTCTTTATATTTTATCTTCTGCTTCTCTTGTTTGTTCCTTTTGTTAATCTTTATCAAAAACTTTTTTTGTTTCTCTTATTTGGCATATTTAATTTTTACATTTGAAATTTTATTTTATTTTATTTTTTTAAAATA
>NW_005230349.1:0-228 GCF_000412655.1 Myotis brandtii
GAAAGACTTCTTTATAATATTATTCAAAAACCAGATCATTTCCAAACAAAACAAAGTTGGAAGACTAAATGACCATTGGAGCATCCATGACTGGTAATGCAAGGGAACAGTTATTCCCAAACTTAGTTTTAAATTCAATTCTAAAATGTACTAGAATCTTCTTCCTGGGCGCACGGGAAAACCTTCCTTCCCACATCCCTCTTCCATTCCCTCCCCTTGTGCACTGTA
>NW_005230350.1:0-228 GCF_000412655.1 Myotis brandtii
GGCACCGAGGGGGGAGGGGGCAGCCGCTGTGAGCACAAGCGGGACCTTTGTTGGGACCCTGGAGAGCGTCCAGCAAGACTCTGAGGCTGAGCTGCGCCTGGGCCGGACCCAGAGGAGCATTAACTCCGGAGGCGCGGGAGCGGGGCCTGCGTAGAACAGGTCTCCCCGCAGCAGTGTTGGTTGAAACACAGAGACAAACAAGCACCGGAGCAAAGGAGACAGAGCTGT
>NW_005230351.1:0-228 GCF_000412655.1 Myotis brandtii
ATATTAAATAATATTCTGGAGCACAATTTGATAAAAATGTAACAAAGCTCTTAAAATATCTATAAAACTTAATCTATAATATATTAAACAATAAATAAAGATATTCAGGAAGATTTAAGTACAACGGTAATCTCAGAATTTTTCACACTGGAAAAATGTAAAGATGTAAATGCTTACTGAAAATGGATTAGTTAACAAAATAGTATATATAGTCATTAGATTTGATCT
>NW_005230352.1:0-228 GCF_000412655.1 Myotis brandtii
TGCTCTATGCCACAGCTGCTGCGCAGAAGCAGGTGGGCGTGGAGAGCCAGGCCCTGGGCGAGGGCCAGGGGAGAGAGGCACCCCTCTGAGGCTGACCCCCAAACTCACACGACCCTTAGAGCAAGCATCCTCCTCCCATCACCCTGCTGTTCTCGGCTCTCCCTGAGTGAGGGATGAAAGAAAACCTCCCCTGCCTGGCGTGGAGCGGGGGAGGGGGCCAACAGCTGA
>NW_005230353.1:0-228 GCF_000412655.1 Myotis brandtii
TCACCTTACTCAGCAGCCCTTGGGTGTGGGATTACCCAGACCCAGATGGTATTTATACTCCCAAGCGCCCCAGCCATTCAATGTCTGACATAGGCCACACGAAGAAAGTTATGAAACAGAAGCCAAAAGACAGTTGGGACAAAATTTTCCAGACACATCTCTCTATCTAGATCCCAGTTACAAGGAGCCCGAAAACTTGCATTATCTAGGCAGAAAAATCACCCCAGG
>NW_005230354.1:0-228 GCF_000412655.1 Myotis brandtii
GGTTTTGAAAACATGAATTTGTATTTAATTTTGGGCACTTACATTTTCTGAGAATATTTATATTTCAATGTAATTTTCAAATATTTAAATATGGAGTTGTATGTGGAATTATTTCATAGTTGGGAAGATCTCCTCTGATCTATTTTATATCCCTACTCTTTCTTTTGCTATGTTTTCTGTCTCTGTTTTTGATTTGATTTCTCAAGAATCAGTTTAATTTTAAATCCA
>NW_005230355.1:0-228 GCF_000412655.1 Myotis brandtii
TAAGAAGCTTGCCTGTCTCTGGAATGTACAGAACCTAACACACATACTGTCTGCTCTGGTATTTTCTGTTGGAGAGGATTACAAGGCTGACAGCTCAAGAAGGAAGGAAAGAGGAGGTCAGTATTCAATGAACGTCTACTGGGCCACAAGTTCAAGGCAAGTTCAGCATTTGTTATCTTTAATCCTTGATTATTGCATCAATAATCAGAACTTTGTCTAATCATTAAT
>NW_005230356.1:0-228 GCF_000412655.1 Myotis brandtii
AAAATTTAGCTCAAAACTTCCCAGCCTGGTGATTTAGGCCAGGGGAGTGGTCCTTCTGATCTTGCCTTGGCTCATTCACTGATCTGTGAGCCAGCTGGCTCTTCGTTTGTGTAGGGCAGACTTGACCAGGTTGACAAGAACAACTGGGACCTCTGCTCTGATGCTGCGTCTCTCACTTGCCAGCAGCCAGGCCCAGGAATACCTTCTCACAGCAGTGGTGCAGGTGCA
>NW_005230357.1:0-228 GCF_000412655.1 Myotis brandtii
TATCATTTGATACGGTTTCATATTTTTGAGTAAACATGTCCACTTGTGGCAAGTCAATATCCAAGTGATTGATATAAAACAGAAACACGAAAACTTGGAAAAATAAAGCTAACTAGTTTTTGTAGAGGGCAGTAAATCTGGTGTAGTCTACTTTTTTATTGTTAGTAAAATTCACATGTTCTTAAAATATATTTTTAAAAAATCACTCAGTGATTTCAAGCTATCACC
>NW_005230358.1:0-228 GCF_000412655.1 Myotis brandtii
GTGATCCTGGCTGGAAACTTGCTGGGAGTGACTTTCAGTCCTTTGTTCAACAGGTGTTTTGGGGATATTTACTGTTTTCTAGACAATGGGTTAGGCCCTGGGAATATAAGGAAAGAAAATATAACATGGCCCCAACCCTCCCAGAAATTACATTTTTATGGAATCATCACCTATCAATCACTGACATGGTAAGCAAGTGGAAATAGACACTTGGATTTCTCTCAGTAA
>NW_005230359.1:0-228 GCF_000412655.1 Myotis brandtii
TTACAGAAAAGCATGCATATCATCAAACAAAACAAATGAAATGCTTTTTCTCACAATGGAACACATTTATTTGTTATTTTAGAAAGCCACATCATAAAAATAAGACACAAAAATCATGGATAAGTGTCTTGTTGGGAATCTTTTAAAAGAGCTAATCACTCATCATTCGAGGTGCAATACTCATCGACATCAGCTCTTGAAACAACAGTTTGCACGCATAAGGCATCC
>NW_005230360.1:0-228 GCF_000412655.1 Myotis brandtii
GGCTGGCACCATAACCTGATTGGCTCATCTGGTTGCCTCCCCCACAGAGGGTGGCCAGGTGGCAACGAGGGGTGATGGGGGCGGTGCCATCCCCTGATTGGCCCAGTGGCGGCAGTGTAGCGGTGGGGTGATGAGGATGGCACCATTCCATGATCACCCATCGAGTCACCTCCCGTAGAGGGAGGCTGGGTGGCAGCGGCAGGGGGAGCGGGTCTAAGTTGTCAGTAG
>NW_005230361.1:0-228 GCF_000412655.1 Myotis brandtii
GGGAGGAGGGTTAGCTCAGTGTCACACAGCGATACACACAGGGCCGGAGCCAAGCCCAGGTGTATACCAGAAGGCTCCCCTCCAAGCACCTGGACACCAGGCTGGAGAGGGCTGTGAGGACGGCTCCAAGCAACGTCACAGGACGTCTTTGCTAACGGAATTCCCTACGGTCACCCCAAGGCAGCCCTGCCAGTCAGGGGACATTTCCTCACCAGATGTGCTTTCCTC
>NW_005230362.1:0-228 GCF_000412655.1 Myotis brandtii
CCCCCTAAGGGATGTAGCAGTGCCAAAGTGGTAGGTGGCCGGGGAGGAACCCTAGCCAGGGCTGGACGCAGCTCCACTGCTGCTCATCCCAGCCCTGCTGCGCCAGCCACTGCTGCTCAGTGGTGCTGCTGCAGAGGCGGGAGAGGCTCCTGCTGCCGCAGCTGCGCACCAGCCATGAGCCGGCTTCTGACTGAACAGCACTCCCACTGTGGGAGCACACTGACCACC
>NW_005230363.1:0-228 GCF_000412655.1 Myotis brandtii
AAAAAAAAAAGAAGTAAAAAGATGTATGCATATAAGTAGAAGCAATGGACAAAGACAATAGTGTGGTGAAGGCCTGAGGAAGGCGATGGGTGCGAGCTAGAAAGGGTCAATGGGGGGTGGGGAGAGAACATCTCTAAAGCTTTCAACAATAAAGATAAATTTTTTTAAATGTAAAAAAATAAAATGAGCAGAGGAGCCCTAGCCGGTTTGGCTCAGTGGACAGAGCAT
>NW_005230364.1:0-228 GCF_000412655.1 Myotis brandtii
TCAGTATTTTTCTAAAACATCTAACTCTACAAGTAAGTATTAGGTTAAAACCATTCGGGACTTAAATGCATTTTAAAATAAATTCTACTTGGGGCTTCTACAAGAAATGACTTAGAACAATGATTAGTTTATGGCTAGAGTTCCATTCTATGACTAAAAGGATAAAAGATGACTCCAAAGAAAAGATCAATGTTCCATATTGAAGAGAAATGGTTGGATTTTTTTTTT
>NW_005230365.1:0-228 GCF_000412655.1 Myotis brandtii
GTGAAAATTGCTAAGTAACAATTTCTACCAGCATTCTTATTAACAAACAGAATTTAGTGTCTACTGAAACATATGGCAAAATGTTAGGTTCTGGGAATGCGTTAAGGCATAATGTAACTGCTTAGAGCAGCAATTTTCAACCTTTTTTCATCTAATGGCACCCATAAACTATCAAAATTCTGTGGAATACCAAAAAATATTTTTTTTGCCAATCTGACAAAAATAGGT
>NW_005230366.1:0-228 GCF_000412655.1 Myotis brandtii
AGAACTCCTCCAGGGTCAGTCAGAATCCTTGCTTTATGTATCATTGTGTCTTTTATGCCTATCACGATGCCTAGAAATTAATCACAATTGTAATAATAGGTAACTCTTGCTATATAGGCACTGTTACAAGTGTACAACTTCTTATACTGGTTCTCTGAAGTAAGTACTACAATCATCTCCATTTTATAGATCAGGAGAGGCTTAGAGAGATCTTAAGTAACCTGGCAA
>NW_005230367.1:0-228 GCF_000412655.1 Myotis brandtii
GCATTCGGAAAGGACTTTCCGAACCTCATTAAAGTCAGTCGCTCTTTGTCTGACATCGGCCTTTTTTGGTGAGTAGACATTTCATCTCTGTTTTATATTGAGTATGTTCTATTTTCCAGGCAAAGCAGGCTTCTTAAAATAAGCATTTGGTGGGCTTGGTAGTAACATACAGCATTCTAACTTTTTTTTTAAGTTCTTTTTAAAAAAATATATTTTATTGATTTTTTA
>NW_005230368.1:0-228 GCF_000412655.1 Myotis brandtii
AGCTCCGGTCCTTGGGTCCCTCCTCCCTCACCCTCCCAGCTGTGGCTCCTTCCTGGCATCTCTGAGGTGCGCTCTGCCTTCCCGACCTAGCAGGGACCCAGCGCAAAGGGGGCCGGGGGCTCGTGGACTCACAGACAGAGTGGGAGCGAAGCCGGGGGGACGGGGCCTCAGGGTTCCCCACAGGCCGGGGTTCAGCCTGGGGACCCCCAGCTGTAGGGGAGAGCAGAC
>NW_005230369.1:0-228 GCF_000412655.1 Myotis brandtii
TCTGTCACATACAGCGTGGAAGCAAACAGTGTGTGCATGTACAGTAAAGGTGTGCTTTATTCCAATAAAACATTATTTACACAAAGGGGAGGCAGGCTGCGTGTCCCACAGGTAGTGGTTGGCTGACCCCTGCTCTATCTAGCCTGTTTACAGGGTGGAGTTTTCATAGGAACTGCAGGGCCCCGGGGTATTCACACCTGGGTTCAAACCCTGGCAATGCCACTCACC
>NW_005230370.1:0-228 GCF_000412655.1 Myotis brandtii
TTATTTTAGAAATACCACTGAAAATAGAATGACATTAATTATACTAAAAGAACATAGTAAACTAGTTGACAAACTTTAGCTACCTTAGAGAAAATCTTAATCTGTTGAGATAGACAATATAGGATCTAGCTTTCTGACAAGCAGAAGGCAACATCTATTATGTGAATATTATAAAAGAGTTTACTGCCATGAATACTTAGGTAACCTGGCCAACTCCTGAACTAAGAC
>NW_005230371.1:0-228 GCF_000412655.1 Myotis brandtii
GTACCCTCCTCCTGAACTGTTGCAATAGTCTCCTGGTCTCCCTGAATCCAATCTTTGCCTCTTTAAATTATTCTACAAGATTATTTATTAAACTGCATGTAAATACATTCCTAACAGTCCATGTATCAACCATAAGGACTGCATCACCTTTGACTTACTATGATAGTATTTTTTAAGATTAGTATTAATACACTCTTGAATATCTGGAAAACCATCTTCCAGAGGACT
>NW_005230372.1:0-228 GCF_000412655.1 Myotis brandtii
CACACACGTTGCTTCGCGGCTCCATCTTGGCGACTTCAGCCTGATGCTGCGCGAAAGCCACCTGACCGACACCCAGGGAAGCGTGAGCGCTGCTACAATGGCTACGCCCCACCCCCCACACTCCGTAGTTCAGACACCAGGTTGTTTAAAAGGTTTGACAGAAAAGATGCACCTCTTGTTTCTAAAGAGAGGCTCTTTAGCTCATGGCAAAGCACAGTGTTAATGCTT
>NW_005230373.1:0-228 GCF_000412655.1 Myotis brandtii
CCAGCTGTCTTGGCTTCTGTAGGGCTCAGAGGGGCACGGGAACCTGGGGGGCCTGTGGGGACTCTCATAGAGTCCCCCTTTTATTTTCAGAATTGTGTTTTTCATCATTGGGCTCATCCAGGCTCAGGGCCTCCTTGACTTTTTCATGGCACCCATTACTGAATGTTACCTTGGGCCAAACACGTTGCTCCTCAGTCAATCACAAAAGCCACCCTGTGGAATATGTAC
>NW_005230374.1:0-228 GCF_000412655.1 Myotis brandtii
ATTACATGTATTGATTGTAATCATTACAATCTTGAACTTTGAGGGAAAGGTTTGGCAAGACAATTCCAGGAGGACTCATTCATATGATAAATCAAATGAAAGTCCGCCACTCCCATCATGCGGTATACACTCTGGCCACGGTCAATGGACAAGGAGGCATCATATGTCGAAGAGTGGCACCTACTGGTCCATCCTATCCTATATAATAAAAGGCTAATAAAAGGCAAA
>NW_005230375.1:0-228 GCF_000412655.1 Myotis brandtii
TAGGATAGGACAATTAAATTGCTGTGGAGATACTTTTTATATTTTCCAACACCGTCGGGAGATGAACTTTTAAAAATAATCTCTCTCCAACTAGACTTTTGAATAATCCTTTGTGCACATTGAAAAAAAAAACACAAAAAGGATATTTACTGATGATGTGTTATGCTCGACTATAGTAGCTTAACATATTATTTCCCTTAGTCTTCTTAAAGGAATTGGCATTATTAT
>NW_005230376.1:0-228 GCF_000412655.1 Myotis brandtii
CTCAATGTGCTCTCAGCTCCTCTGGAGGGAGCAGAAGTCTACCTCGAACAGTGAAAAATCCCACAGACGAAGAGCTCTACTGCAGTACCTAGTAGGGATCTGGGCCTCTAATAAACAGAAATCCTAATATATCCAAGAACTGAGGCAGCGCCAATCTCTCTCCCTCTGAATCAACTTGGCATATAAGTCCCCAGAATGAGCCATCCCACAGTGTTCTTTTCAGGAAGT
>NW_005230377.1:0-228 GCF_000412655.1 Myotis brandtii
GCCTCTAGTGTAACCCCGCATGTGGGAGAATAAAAGAGAGAAAGAAGAAAAGCATTAGTGTAAATGTGGAGGGTTGCAGGTGAACTTGTAGGGAAAGATGCGGAAAAACGTGGAAGGACGCAGTGGTGCCTGCCTGCGTTGTAGAAAAGCGAAAGAAAAAGTGAAAGAATCCACTAAGCGCTGTTACTGCTGCAGAGCAGGCTTGAGTGGTGGAGATGGGGGGGAGGA
>NW_005230378.1:0-228 GCF_000412655.1 Myotis brandtii
AGAGCTTTAAAAGCAGTCTAGTACCTGGGACCCACTCCCTGATAATTGGATTTTGCTGGTTTTAGGTCTGGCCTGGTCTGGGGGAAGTTTCCCACCTTTTCAGTTGAGTATAACCTGTAGCCAAGCTTGGAAACCACTGCCATGAATGCAACACGGGCCCTCGCCTATTTGGCTAAGTGGATAGAACATCAGCCCAGGGACTAAAGGGTCCCAGGTTTGATTCTGGTC
>NW_005230379.1:0-228 GCF_000412655.1 Myotis brandtii
TCCAGGATGTAGGCGGGATACTGAATCTCAGTGATTTTAGTCTCAGTGGCAAAGTGGTGCAGAACTATAAGGCCCATCTCCAAGCTGCTAAAGTGTTAAGGCCTAAGGCATGACTCCTTACTTCTTCCATCCCAGAAGGATCTGGGTTAACCAATGACCCGAGGGAAAGAACAGGAAGTCTTGTCCCCTGCCCATTTTTTTGCCCACCTTAACCCTAGTTGATGCTTC
>NW_005230380.1:0-228 GCF_000412655.1 Myotis brandtii
CTCAAAATGTTCCCACATTATATAACACCAATCAGGTTGGCATGCAGCAGAAAAAGCAGAAAAGCACCATGTCAATTTCTCAACCTCCTGGCAAGAATGTGAGTTGTCAAGCACCAGGAAAAGCCGTGAAACAAATAGTCCGTGTGACTTCGGAGTGGTTGGAGATCGGATGACAGTGGTGGGCGGGGAGCGGCAGTCTGAGTCTTTGACCGCAAACACACCTTTCTT
>NW_005230381.1:0-228 GCF_000412655.1 Myotis brandtii
AAAAAAACAGGACACAAAACCTTTACAATTCCTTTGCAAGAAGGATGAAAAGTCAGAAAATCACACTCCCACAATATTGGAGCTTTGGTGACCTCTTGTGGGGTAATTTATTAATCGCCCATAATAAAACAGTTCCAGAATGGAATCTGAGGCGTTTTCTTTGTAGGTCTAGTAAGTATACCAATGGGCCTGCTGAGACCCAATGGGCCTATTACAACCTAGAAATAC
>NW_005230382.1:0-228 GCF_000412655.1 Myotis brandtii
AATAAAAAGCATTTTATTTTAATTATAACTTATAAAGCTTCTTTTTTAATGCCTTATTAAGGCAGAAAGATTCAACACATTGCACGCTGGGGTAGGGGAGGGGGAGTTTAAATTTCTTGGATATGTACTCAAATCCACTATGAAGATTTCATGTTTGTATTCATATAATCATGTAGAGCATATCCAGTCTCAATTCAAAAGAACTGCCTAAGAAGTTAAGTACCTTTT
>NW_005230383.1:0-228 GCF_000412655.1 Myotis brandtii
AGTTAAAGTCTATGAAAATTACATTTTAGTTGACTATCAATGCATTACTAATATACAACTGTATCATAAGGCTAAAAAGATTAATATCCTTTGGGGCCATATTAACAGGAGTATGATATAAAAATAAAGGAAATGATAATCTTTCTGTAGTCTGACTTGGCAAACCAAACAGGATGGACTGTACACGGCTTTTAACATCCTATCTCAGAAGATATTGACACACTGCTT
>NW_005230384.1:0-228 GCF_000412655.1 Myotis brandtii
CTAAAGCACAACAATAAAAAATGATTCAAAAATGAACAAAGGACTTGAAAAGACATTTCTCCAAGGAAGATATATAAATGGTCAATAAGCACATGAAAAGATGCTCAATATCCTTAATCATTAGGGAAATGCAAATCAAACTGCAAAGAGATACCCATTAGAATATCTACTAACAAGAAGACAGTAGGGGGAGGGAAGAAGGAAGGGAAAGAGGGAGAGAGGGAGGGA
>NW_005230385.1:0-228 GCF_000412655.1 Myotis brandtii
TACATATTCATATACTAGTATAGCTATACTAATAAAAAGATAGTATGCTAATTAGACTGGGAGACCTACCGGACGTCCTTCCAGACAAAGTCATGGTGGCAGGGCCGATGCAGAGGCAGTTAGGGGCAAGCAGTCTGTCACGGGAGTGGGGGCAGTTGGGGGCAAGCAGGCTGGCAAGGCAGGCCGTAGGGGTGAGCAGGCCAGCAGGGGTGCAGTTGGGGGCAAGCA
>NW_005230386.1:0-228 GCF_000412655.1 Myotis brandtii
AGG
The DNA here is from genome assembly GCF_000412655.1 of Myotis brandtii. Classification (NCBI taxonomy): domain Eukaryota; kingdom Metazoa; phylum Chordata; class Mammalia; order Chiroptera; family Vespertilionidae; genus Myotis; species Myotis brandtii. The sequence goes on from NW_005230386.1 coordinate 4, forward strand.
GTGCACGGAGCCCCGAGAGGCTGAGCGATCCCTCCACTGCTTCGGGGGGCCTGGCTGTGAGGATCGTCTTTGGGAAAATGCCAGCAAGGCTTGATGCTAACAAGCAATGACAATCAAAGGAGGTGGTGAGTGTGTGGGGCGGGGTGTGGTGAGAAGAGGCTTGGGAGAGCGAGAGTTCTTGAAGGGATGTGGCACGCTCCACATTCTTTGAGGTTCCTAGGTGTC
>NW_005230387.1:0-228 GCF_000412655.1 Myotis brandtii
AAATACCACTTGTGGTATAATGAAGAAAGAGGAAAAAGGGGGCAAAAATTGGGGCTAAGAAGGGAAATTGGAGGCTATAAAAAAGGAAGAAGAGCTAGAAGTCAATGGAAATGGCCTAAAAAGGACACAGAAACAAGATGCAGGGTTCAAAGTGTTATGAATTCATTCACCAAATACTAGTATGTGCTGAACACCTACTGTGTGCCAGGTTCCATTCTAGGTATTAGG
>NW_005230388.1:0-228 GCF_000412655.1 Myotis brandtii
TTAAACTTTAATTATATGGACATAAATAATGAGAACAGGAGCAGAAATCAATTACATAAAAATAATTATAATATATATAACAACATTATGAATAAAAGTGGTCAGTATTACAGGTAAAATATTACCAATATCAAATGGATGATAAAAGTATATTACTCTAATGTATTTTATAAATTACCTTTATGAAAAACAATATGACTTACCAAAAAGTGACCCCAAAAGAATTAG
>NW_005230389.1:0-228 GCF_000412655.1 Myotis brandtii
GGACAGCCAAGACAGGTGCCAGCTGGGGCCCCCCGATTGCCCCACAAGTTGCCCTGCAAAGGGAGGCGACTGGTGGCAGTGGTGGGGGGGCAGGACCAGCCAGCAAGTGGGCTGGTGCCACCTCCTGATCGCCCCACTGGTGGCCTCCTGCAGCGGGGCAATTGGGGGTGGGGCCAGTGAGCAGGTGGTGCCGGCGAGCAGGCCAGCCAAGGCGGGTGCCAGCGGGGG
>NW_005230390.1:0-228 GCF_000412655.1 Myotis brandtii
GGGGTGGGGGGTGTGGGGGGTGAAGGGAGCCCGAGGCAGGTGCTGGGGCGAGAGGCGCCCCTCCCAGGCCTCCTTGTCCCTGGATCAGGTTTCCCGGGCCCATACCCTGGTCTGGGGTGGCCCTGGGGACGGACGGGCCATCATTCCTGCGGGTAGAGTCTCGGGCGGCCACCCAGCCGGACCCTCGTCCCAGGAGGGTGGGCCCTGCAGCCCGGGAGCCTCTGAGCA
>NW_005230391.1:0-228 GCF_000412655.1 Myotis brandtii
GGTCCAAATGCTGAGTCCAGGAGGCAACCAATTACTACAAAGAAACACAGAGACATCTTTCTGTCTCTCCAGGTTGCTCAAATGTATTTTAAGCTTCAAACATTTCCTGGAGCTGGATTTCAGGTGAAAATTAAAATTCTAAAAAAATCACAGACTTTACACGGCCATAGGTCCTAAATGTTTACTTTTCCTGGCAAAGCTGCTTTGGCCTCTGCCAGGAGTGCGCGC
>NW_005230392.1:0-228 GCF_000412655.1 Myotis brandtii
GTCTATAGTTGGTCACTTTTGGTCCTGTTTTTATGTTTCTATTATATTAGTTTGAGTGTGATGACTTTGTATATGGCCTCAGTTCCTCTTTGAAAAAAAGGTGAAGTACAAATAGAAAGTATATTTTCAAGCTACTTTTTGCTACTTACTCATTTAGGACTTGGGGGCTGCATGCGAATATAGCACACACCCCTTTCCTCACTCCCCACAGCCTCACCTTGTAAACTG
>NW_005230393.1:0-228 GCF_000412655.1 Myotis brandtii
CTTTTCCTCATAGAGTGCTTCTTCCAGAAAGCCAGTGGAAATTTAAACATCCTAGGTTGCAATTAACTTAAGAGCCACTGAGCTTCAATCTTTAAAACTTTCGGAAAATGAATGGTCCCTTGACTCTCTTAACTAAGAAATTAAGAGAATCTCTTCAAAATACATCGGCATCCTTGTTTTAAGATTAAATGTTGGGAGGATTTTGAGTCCTCTGCCATCAAGGAATGC
>NW_005230394.1:0-228 GCF_000412655.1 Myotis brandtii
TATTGTTGGTTATTTTTATGTCTTCTAATCGCGGCTGCCATTGTCCTGTTGTGATGTTTACTGCACGGCTGTCTAAGGTAACAATGGCCCATGCATTCCCATTCACTTGCTGGCACGTCCTGGGTCATGTCTGTGAGTAGAGATTCCTAAACCGGGGTGTCTGCCGGGTGAGCCGGGTGTGTGAGACTCCGGGGTCTCGCTGGTGAGCTCTTGGCGGGTGCGCGCTCT
>NW_005230395.1:0-228 GCF_000412655.1 Myotis brandtii
TGATTTGCTTCTAATGCATTCTACTCTCTACCAAAGTTCAAAAAATACAAGTGTAACCATTAATCTTTTTCTGAGTGTCAGGAAAGAAAAAAAAATCATGCATGTACTCCTACTAAATATATAGAACCTAGGGATTTGAATTTTAAATTCTCACTTTATTGCAGGCTTCCTGATTAACTTGGGAAAATTACTCATTGCATTTTTTTCTACTCAGTTTTCTGATTTTGA
>NW_005230396.1:0-228 GCF_000412655.1 Myotis brandtii
TTTTTTTCATGTCTCTTATCATTTTTGAGAACAACTCCATGACAGTTTTTAGCTGTTAGTCATTTGTGACATTTTCTCTACAGGGTCCCCCAGACTGCCAATCACATCTGAAGATACTCTTCATATGTGGCACTTGTTCGTGTATGTGTAGGGTGTACCCCAAGGCACAGTTTCAGATCATACTCCCATGTAGTACCAAGGATCAGAGGCACAGGATTCAGTGTTATG
>NW_005230397.1:0-228 GCF_000412655.1 Myotis brandtii
TAAGACTCCCGGCATAAACTGGTATAAGCTCTCTAGGGAGGTGCATTCCCTTTGACTCAGTGATGAACCACTAAGATTCTATTCCTAGTAAGTAATCAGATATGTGGACAAATAATAGTGTTAATAATCATAACAAAAAAAAGAGGGGAATAAAGTGGATGTCCAATAAAAGTGGGTAGGCTAATTACTGTATATTACTGTATCCATTAAAATGACGGTTTGGGTATG
>NW_005230398.1:0-228 GCF_000412655.1 Myotis brandtii
CTATACCTTCAGTGCCCAGAGCAGGGCAAGAGCTCAATAGATGTTTGGTGATAATGGAACATGAGGATCAATCCTCCATTGATTCATGCACTCAAGAAAGCAATCATTGAGGAGAAGGTCCCATCTAATTGTGTAGAGAAGCTCAAACAGGCACATGGGAAGGGGAAGGGATCCACTCAGAGTTGTGAACTAGCCTATTCCTATCCCGTAGGTCCTAAGTGAAGAGGA
>NW_005230399.1:0-228 GCF_000412655.1 Myotis brandtii
AGGAGTGAGGCCAAAATAGTCAAATGTACCTGTTTTCTTTCCAATGCTTCTTATTGCAAGTGACAGAAGCCCTGAGGAGGAGGAGCAAAGTACTTGCTTGGTAGCCTCACAATCACCCCTTAGAGCAGGGCAGGGGCTCTCTGAAGGGCCAGGGACAGAGGATATGGGGGAAGATGCCAGAAAGCCCACATCCATCACTCCACGTTTCACTCTTTTCTACCCTGTGAC
>NW_005230400.1:0-228 GCF_000412655.1 Myotis brandtii
GTTCAGAACAAGTCACCCCAAGATGTGTCTCTGTGGTATTCAGATTATTCTGAGCTAAAGACAACCGAGACCCTGTGGGCTCTTAAGAAACATCTGTCCCCCTCAACTCCTTTAACCAACTAGAAGAATTTTAGTTAGGGGCATTACCCATAATAAGAGATAATCAGAGACCACCTGTCTTGACCTATCTACCTGGCAGAGCAAACTACTAATTACTGAACATCTCCT
>NW_005230401.1:0-228 GCF_000412655.1 Myotis brandtii
TATCTGGAAAATAGTGGAATGGACCACTGAAAAGACAGGGGACTATGGGAAGTGACTTAGAGGAAACACCACCTGCCTGCCATATGCTGGGCTATAATTGAACTATGGGAAATGACATAGAGAGAGAGGTCAGTCTGGGAAAAAATTTAGAAGGTATGAGAAAAGTCTCCTTTCTATAACTAGAGCATCTAAGACTTCTGAATCCTCTCCCACCCCTCCCCCCAAATG
>NW_005230402.1:0-228 GCF_000412655.1 Myotis brandtii
ACATGTCCTCTTCTGGTTTCTCATCAAGAAAGGCCCAGCGTTGACACTGGCCAGGAAAAGCCGGTTGGGAGCGGTAGTCCTGGGCTCTCCCGGCCATGCCTTGCAGCTGTGACGTAGGCCTACGGCCTTCAGAAAACCCTCTTCCCCTGGCCCTTTGCCCTCAGGATTGAGGTTCTGCAGGAATCCAGAATACTCTCTCCTTGTCCAATAGCTCTGGCAGCTGCTAAG
>NW_005230403.1:0-228 GCF_000412655.1 Myotis brandtii
TGGGGCGCTTGCTGGAGAAGCGCAGGGCAGACCGACCACCACGGCAGAAGACAAACTCTCCCTCCGCTCTCCCTCGTCACCACAGTGTGCCCCGTAATGAGACCTGCAATGCCACGTCCTGCCCTGGGGCTCCGCCCTTTCCCAGTCAGAGAGGAAAAGAACTTCTCTAGAGCCCGCTTCTCCAAATTACCGGGCTGTGGCTAAAGAGGCTCAGGGGGGCCAGGGAAG
>NW_005230404.1:0-228 GCF_000412655.1 Myotis brandtii
GGATGGCTCCATGCTGACCGCCAGCAAAGAATTAGAGACCTCAGTCTTACAACCTTAAGAATTACATTCTGCTGCAACCACATAAACTTGCATAAGGTCTCCAAGCGTTAGGTGGAAAGAGAGCCTGGCTTGATACTGTACTTTTTTTCCTGTGAGACATTTCTGTGTCTGGTTCCTGATCCACATAAACTGAGCGATAATAAATTCATGTTTTTATAAGCTACTAGC
>NW_005230405.1:0-228 GCF_000412655.1 Myotis brandtii
GCCTGGTGCATGGGTGGGGGCCAGCTGGCCTGCCCTGTCCCCACTGGGGGGCAGGGCTGGCCGGAGTGAGGGGCCATGGTGGTTTGCAGGCTGGCCATGCCCCCTGTTGGGGTGGGGGTCCCCACTGGGGACCGGGGCCAACCTGGTCAAGGGGCCGTGGCAGGCAGGGTGGGGGGGAGGTTGGCCAGCCACCCTGCCCTCAATCAGGGTGGGAGAGGCTGATCAGGG
>NW_005230406.1:0-228 GCF_000412655.1 Myotis brandtii
TAATAAAAGGGTAATATGCTAATTAGACCAGATGGCAAGACCTTCCGGATGACATTCCAGATGACCTTCCGGACAAAGCCAGGGCTACAAGGGCTGAGGCAGCAGCCAGGACTGCTGCTGTGGGGACCGAGGCAGCAGCCGGGGCTGCTGCTGCCTTGGCCCACAGAGACCCTTGCATGAATTTTGTGCATTGGTCCTCTAGTCTACACTAATAAAAGAGAAACATGG
>NW_005230407.1:0-228 GCF_000412655.1 Myotis brandtii
CTGAGCTTTGAAATGTGAGTTAGGATCTCGAACATCAAAGCAGAGAGGAGGAGCGCAGGAGCAGGGAAGGGGGCCGGGTGGGCTGGGGACACAAAGGCCCCCTAGGAGAAGTGAGCCTGGGAGGTGGGCTGGAGACGGCTTGTCCACGCTTCAAATGCCAAGCGGAAGAATTTGGACGGACTTTTGTAGGAAAGGAGATTTTGAGGGAAGGGTATCATGGTTGGTGGT
>NW_005230408.1:0-228 GCF_000412655.1 Myotis brandtii
GTGTGCATGTGTGTGCATGCAAATGTGAGTGTGCATGTGAGTGTGCATGCACGCGTGTGCTCACCTGCCCACACTCTAGGTTACAAGAGGGAGCATGCTGGCCCGGCAGGACAATGGGCAGGGTCAGTGTAGGGTAAGGGTGCCGCTGTCCCCTGTGTGGGACGGCAAGAACACGTGTTCACTCCCTCACGTGTCCCCCATCTGCTTATCCAGTGCTGTTTCCCTCTG
>NW_005230409.1:0-228 GCF_000412655.1 Myotis brandtii
CCTGGGCCGCGGGGGATCCCCACCGCGACCACGGCTGCAGGGACAGCGACCATGGCTGCCCCGAGAGCGTAAGGACCAGGGGATGCTGGTGGGGGAGACCCAGAAGGGCCTGGGGGTGTGGCTACAACGGGAGGGGGTGTGGCTACAACGGGAGGGGGTGTGGCTACACGGGGAGGGGTGTGGCCAGATGACGATGTGTGATGGGATTGGGGAGGGGGCCTGTAGGGG
>NW_005230410.1:0-228 GCF_000412655.1 Myotis brandtii
TTCTAGACCCGCCTCCACTTCCAAACTTCTTCGTGGAGGCTGGTGCCCTTGCACTGAGTCTGTGGGAGGTGATCCCTGGAGTTGTGCAATGTGGCCTCTTACTCTTGTACTTGGAAGGCCTGGATAGTCCTCTATCTTCAGTAAAACGCCACTTCAGATTTTATACTAACTTTAAATATTTATAACAACAAAAAGTATTGCCTTTCTTCCAGACTTGTTTGCATTGTG
>NW_005230411.1:0-228 GCF_000412655.1 Myotis brandtii
TCTGGTTCTCTTTGCCAGAGCCCAGCTTCCAGATGTTGTTGCTTGCCTGACTTATTAAAGACTCAGTGATGATGATATTCTGAGACAACTGTATGCCATGCATTGTGTATGTTGTCCTCCTGCATTCTCTGATGCCAGTTCCAAAAGAAGGAATAGCTACTATAGTTCCTGACTTTTCCTAGTAGATGAGGCTGGAGAACTCTGGCTTCTCTGCCCCACTTCATGTTT
>NW_005230412.1:0-228 GCF_000412655.1 Myotis brandtii
CATGTGGGAGAGGCAGTGGGCTGCTGGCAGACTGGGGCCAGGTGGGAGCTCGGAGGATGAGTCGAGACCCACCCCTGTGCCCATCACAGCCTCATGGCCCAAAGTTCCTTTCAGGATGTACAAATTCGTGCACTGGGCCCCTCGTATGTTATAAAAACATGTACATAGTGTAGACAAAAATATGGAGAATCATGCACTAAAACATCAATGTTTTTATAGGTAATGAAA
>NW_005230413.1:0-228 GCF_000412655.1 Myotis brandtii
TGATAAACTCACTGTATTATGGATTTTTTAAGCAGGAGAATAAAGTCCAGATTCAAATGTGTAAAATGATCACTTATAACTACAATATGGAAAACATACCAGAGTAAAGCAGGGATAAATCCAGGAAGATCCACTAGGAAACCATTGCAGTCATCGGGTAAAGGACGACTGAAGTTTAGAAGTGACATCACTGTAGCTTTATGATGGCTTTGATAGAGACGGAGGACA
>NW_005230414.1:0-228 GCF_000412655.1 Myotis brandtii
ACATCAGAGCAATCCTGCTCCTGCACAAACCTCCTCCTAAGAGCCCCTGGAGCCTGCCTGTTCCCGGTTGGGAAGCAGCGACCACCCTCACTACCACCTACACAGGGAGGAAGGGGGACTGTGGGCTCAGCTAACATCCATGCAGTTTATTTGCTGTTCACTGAGCATTTAGGACGCACAGACACTGTGCCGGCGCCTCACACATTACCTCACTGAAGCTCCCAGCCT
>NW_005230415.1:0-228 GCF_000412655.1 Myotis brandtii
GGGGTGTGGCTTGGGGTTCCCACCCCTCCCAGCACAGTGCCCAGGTGGCTCTACAGAGCATGCGTGTCCTCAGCAGCAGCGCTGGGCCCTGAGAACCAGAAGGGAGTGTCCGGCCTTCACCCGGGGGCGGAGAGAAGCAGGAGCCGGATTGGGGGGTGGTCAGCCCGTGAGCAGCTCAGAGGGAGAGGTGTGGGCCCCGCCCGTGGGCCTCAGCGGCTGAGGTTGAAC
>NW_005230416.1:0-228 GCF_000412655.1 Myotis brandtii
TGTAAGACAGAGAGTCACAGATGCTCAGAGCTGGGGGCGAGTGGGAATCTTCTATCTGAATACATACATACATACATACATACATGCATATATATTACACACATCCATAAGGTGGTAGAGTATACTATTAGGAGCAGAGGTTTTGCAACTCAAATTTGGTTTCACATTTTAGTAGAACTATTATTGAATATGCCTGGAAATGTTACTTAGTAGGTCTGTGTCTGTTTT
>NW_005230417.1:0-228 GCF_000412655.1 Myotis brandtii
CTATTTCATCACTCTAAACCTCATCCAGCTTCAAACATTACAGGAAACTGACATCATTTCTTTAAAAAATAAAAAGTAGATGAGACTAATCCATTTCACATACTGAGGTATCTTTCTGTAAAAAGCTCTTCTAAATGTTATTCTAGGGTTCTTTAAAATGTCATTTATTTTCTATGACAATTCTTACAGGAAGGTTATAGGCATGTCAGTTTAATATTAATAAATCAA
>NW_005230418.1:0-228 GCF_000412655.1 Myotis brandtii
TTTTTCCCTCCATCCCATAACTTATTAAATCACTATTTTCCAACATAAACAGGACCTGGAGGGAGGGCTGAGGCCGGCACAGGAGCCCAGGGAGGAGTTTCCGATGCTTCTCCAAGCCTCTGGTGCTTCTCCCTCCTGTTCTCCACCCCCGTCCTCCCTGCCCCTCCTGCTCTCTCAGGCCTTCTCCTCCGTTACCTTCTCCTTTTCTTTCCCGTCTTCTCATCGGGA
>NW_005230419.1:0-228 GCF_000412655.1 Myotis brandtii
TGCCAGTTGTTTTCACCATCTCTGCTATTTTTATCCATATATTTGAGTTATTGCCATTGTCCTTGAAAAGTTATAATATACTTATAGAGACAAAACTTATATACATTAAAAAAGAATTAATTTTGTGGGGCAAACTCTATGTCAGATATGTTAATAGAATATAAGGATGGGTTTGAATTCTTATATTGGGTGTGATTATGTTTCTTATATTGAAGTCATTTGGGAGAT
>NW_005230420.1:0-228 GCF_000412655.1 Myotis brandtii
CTGCTTACTTGCAAGCCTCCTGTAACCTCGGTCCTTCCCCATTGCCTCCTGAACTGTGCTCCTTCGTTTGAAGAGAAGATGATGATCTGTCTTCAATCGTCATAAACTCCCTGCTTCTCCATTCCTCTAAGAGGCAGCTGCCCTCACAGCTAGGAAGTTTTCATCTGCTCCTGGACTGTCCCTGCACTTGCCCTCCCATAATTGCCTGCCTCTCATCTCCCCTGAAGA
>NW_005230421.1:0-228 GCF_000412655.1 Myotis brandtii
CACAAATGTCACACACAAAAATGACCATGATGGAAATAAAAGATTTACAATAGCCGAAACTCCATCCCTGCTCCTGTAAGAAGTGAGGATTCTTACTTGCTGGGTCATCTCCTGTTACTTATTTTTATATGCAGAAGCAAAATAAGGAGAAAAGAAAAATCTAAGGAATTCAGATAGTCTAGCCTAGCCACTGTGGCTTAGTGGTTGAGGGTCGACCCATGAACCAAG
>NW_005230422.1:0-228 GCF_000412655.1 Myotis brandtii
GCCAACTCAACAGCAACCCAAAAAGTCCTGTTTCTTCTGCTTCTTTAAAAAATTTGTTTTGAGTGTGTGTGAAGGGGGTACTTAACAAGTTTGGTCAATAAGCATTAACTAATTTTATAATCAGAAAAAAAAAACTGTCATTTTTTGGAAGTTTCTTATGCCCTAAGACCAAAAATTAAAAAATCCCCAACTGGGTTGCTTTCTTAGTTGACTACCTGGTAGTAATTA
>NW_005230423.1:0-228 GCF_000412655.1 Myotis brandtii
GTGCAACTAGAAAATAAGTAAGTCCTGCACATCTAACACACAGCACAGGGAGTACAGCCCACAATGCTGTAGTATATCTTTCAAAGTTGCTAAGAGACTAGATCTTAAATGTTGTTAACACAGAAATGACAATTATGTCACTTGATAGCGGTGGTAATCATATTGCAATATGTAAATGTATCAATCAATATAATGTTATACCAATTATATCTCACTGCAAATAAGTAA
>NW_005230424.1:0-228 GCF_000412655.1 Myotis brandtii
TCTCACACAGGGCACCAGTCCTGTACCCAGATGCTGGCAGGAGGACCCCTGGATTGGGGTACAGCCTCCTGAACACACAAGGGACCCCTAGGGCTCCCAGAAGTATGAGGAGTTTGGAAGGCCTTGCGTCCTGGGTCAGAGGCTGGCAGGGGAAGCAGGGGCTTGCTGGCAGCCTTTTGGTGTTGGTGTGGTTGGATTTCTGCTGTCTGCCTGGTGAGGCTTTGGCAT
>NW_005230425.1:0-228 GCF_000412655.1 Myotis brandtii
GTATTAAAATCATTCTCTCCTACTCCATAGTGCCATTTTTCCTTCTTCTCTTGACCATCTCCCACTCAGAAACCTTTTATAATTTTCGGATGTTGCATCTGAAAATATTATAGAGGCAAAAGTCAGCTTTGTCCGGCATCCTTTAGCTTGTCAGTCTGGAATTTCTTCTTTAAATATATCCCTCCACATTATCAATTCAATGTGGTTTTAAGAGTGAACTCTATATAC
>NW_005230426.1:0-228 GCF_000412655.1 Myotis brandtii
AAGAAAATGTTAAGAAAATCATAAAGAAGAGAAAATACATTTACTACAATATATGTATTTATTTAAAAATCCAGTTATAAATCGACTATTTGAAAACTACATGATGTTAAATGTTATGATATAAATAACAAGTCAGTGTTCTGTATGAAACAATGTGTATATAGGTAAATATTTTTATAAGACACATGGATAATGTTCAGACCTCTCAAGATTCTTGAATGTGATTTT
>NW_005230427.1:0-228 GCF_000412655.1 Myotis brandtii
GCGGTTTGCTGACCACTGGGCTAAGTAGTCACCAGGCCATTAGACCTGCTCATCTTTTTAATTTGTTCTCCATCCCTCTCTTCCCCCCATTTCAGCTCCCTATGGATCTCAAGGAAAAAATTGTCCAAAAGTCCTGCTCCAAAGCTCCTGGCTTGATGTTCACATGTAGGGGCTGAAATTAAGCCCCTAAATTGACTGTGTTTGTCCCTTTAGAATGAACAGTCAGTC
>NW_005230428.1:0-228 GCF_000412655.1 Myotis brandtii
GGGGGCAGCCATAGCAACAGCCCCAGCTGCTTCAGCGGGTTCCAGAAAGTAGGAGGCAGAGCCGCTCCTCCTGGGGTCCGACCTGGGAGGCCCCGTGTCCAGCGAGGCTTCTCCAGGGGATCGGCTGCTTCCCTCGCCCACTGCTACCAAGTTGGTGCTGCAACCCCGTGTAAAAACATAAGCACAACATCATCACCACAGCCCAGACCCTCCCCACAGTTCCTCCAA
>NW_005230429.1:0-228 GCF_000412655.1 Myotis brandtii
GCTGGGGGCCAGTAACCAGCAATAGCCGAACAGTGCAGGGACAGGAGACATTGAGCCAGGGGTGGTCCGGAGGGCTTCCTGGAGTGGGGGGGCGAGGAGGAGGAGCTACAGCCAGCTCCTGGAAGGGGAGCTGGCACTTTCAGGTACACAGGTATGCAGACACAGAGCACATTCAGGGACCCAAGGCTAGTTAGTTTAACAGAGGCAGGGCGCGCGTGGCTGTGCGTG
>NW_005230430.1:0-228 GCF_000412655.1 Myotis brandtii
GGGGGTTCTGGTTGGGCCCCAAGGCGCCACATCTCTCCACTAACTAGAGCCCTGGGGACTGGGGGAGCTTCCCCTGAGTGTGCCCCTGGTGGCAGAGGCCAGAAGGAGGGAGCACCCTCCTCCCCTTTATACAACTTTGCAAGGTGAGAGTGACCAGCTCTAGTTCACTGGTAATCAGGGCTCAGAGAGAATTGCTTTTACTAGCTCATTTATCAACAGGTATTTATT
>NW_005230431.1:0-228 GCF_000412655.1 Myotis brandtii
AGAGGGGATGTCCACAGGAGGCCTTAGAGCAGCCAGCGGGGGAAGGGAGGCGGGCGGCAAAGACAAGGCAGTGGCCACTGTCAGAGGAGAGCTCAGAGAGAGGGTTCCGAGCTGCTGGGTTCTGGTGGTGGGAGGGGAAGTGCCCAAAGACAAGGCTGGAAAGGCAACCAAGAGCTAGACCACAAGGGCCTCCCCGGACAGCTTTGCTGTGTGGCCTCGGGCAAGTGG
>NW_005230432.1:0-228 GCF_000412655.1 Myotis brandtii
TGCCTCTGGACAACTGGAAGGGACGGAGGCAAACTGGCAGCCTCAGGCCCCGCTGCGTGCCAGGGAACCCTCACACCGACCTTTCACAGGGCCATGGCGAGGTTTCAGAGAGGTTAAGTAACCTGCCCAGAGTCACACAGCTTGGAACTGAATTTGAACCTGGGTCTGTCGGACTCCCAAAGGCACAGCCTGCTTTGGCATCTCCTCGTGTTTCCTGGTCTGGGAGGG
>NW_005230433.1:0-228 GCF_000412655.1 Myotis brandtii
CTCTTGCCAGGAAGTTAAGTGAACAAAGTTGTAGTCCCGAGACCCACTGGGCATTCTGTTGCTGAGGAACATGATGTCTTCCTTCCATGAGACCCAGTGAGACCGGCAAACCCTGCCTTTGCGTGGTCGGCTGCGTGGCCACTGACTGAGCTGGGCAGGACGATTGCGACCTGAAAAGTGGATTCGCTGCAAGTAAACATTTATCTTCCTCTGGCGTTTTCTCAGCGA
>NW_005230434.1:0-228 GCF_000412655.1 Myotis brandtii
TCCTGAATTCTCCTGTGAAGTGATGTTGAAGCTAAACAGCATTGGTTTTGCAGCGAGAACACAAACACAGCGTCCCGGGAGGACAGCACCCTTCCTGAGCGAAGAAGCCTCTGAAGCGTCAATGTACTTGGGACGGTGATGGTGGGCATGTAATTCGTGACCAGGCCCTACGGAGCTGCCATCCTCTACCAGCTAAGTCAGCGGTTCTCAACCTGTGGGTCGCGACCC
>NW_005230435.1:0-228 GCF_000412655.1 Myotis brandtii
GAACAGCAAAAAGAAAAAAGAATCCAAAATAATGAGGTTAGTGTAAGGTGCCTCAAGGACAACTTCAAGCGAACTAACATTCACATCATGGGGGGTGCTGGAAGGAAAAGAAAGAGATCAAGAAATTAAAAACCTAGTGAAAAACTAATGACAGAAAACTTCCCTAATTTGGGTAAGGAAATAGACATACAAGTCCAGAAAATGCAGAGAGTCCCAAGCAAGATGAAT
>NW_005230436.1:0-228 GCF_000412655.1 Myotis brandtii
TCCTGCTATCGCTTCTCTTTTCTTCCTCCCTATCCCCGTAAGATGGGTACTGTCAGTGCTCATTCTAAGGTGACCACGATTCAGAATGGGTAACCAGCCTGCAAAGCCAGGATTCAAACACAGGCACAGAGAAGTTGTACTGAAAGGATTCGGATCACTTTACAAACCCGTTGGAACACCATCTCCCTCCACAGGAGTTAGTTTGACCAGGATGCCTTTAACAATAAT
>NW_005230437.1:0-228 GCF_000412655.1 Myotis brandtii
CCCCTGGAGGCTCCAGGGAGGGTCCCTCCTGCCTCTCCCAGCGTCTGGGGCTCCTGGTGTCTGGGTGTCTCCGGGGCTGGTGGCCGCCTCCCTCCCTCCCTCCCTCCCGCCTCTGCCTCCATCGGCCTCCACGTGGCTGCTCCTCCGTGGTGGCGTCTCCTCTTCTGTGTCTACAGGGAGCCTTCCCTCCATCCCACCTGCGAGATGAATTTATTTTCTGTAAAAAAA
>NW_005230438.1:0-228 GCF_000412655.1 Myotis brandtii
TCAGGTGGTCATAATAACCTGGCCACTCAGTGTATATCTTCTATTTATTTATTCTCCACATGATACATAACAATACATCTTGCCCAGTGTGTTTATTTTATTTATACAATTTTGTTGTTGTTATGTATAGTTACATAAAAAAATCAAACCATTATATAAATATATATTTTCACAGTAAAATAAAGTCATTGATTGATTTACTGATTTTTAAAGACATATCCCCCAACT
>NW_005230439.1:0-228 GCF_000412655.1 Myotis brandtii
TTAAATTGTTTACTTGGACGTATGGGCATGTTAAAGAGATATCTATTTAATACAGTAATGAATGCACACAGCTCAACCTGTGCTAACTCACTGAGTTTCAAATTCTGCAATTTCATAGGTCAGTTAATAGAATTCCATTCAGCTCCCAGGCTGTCATAATTTATGACATTCAAGTGTATGTTTTGGAATGGTTTAGCCAAAGGAAGCCATGTAGCCAGGGACGCAGAG
>NW_005230440.1:0-228 GCF_000412655.1 Myotis brandtii
TGCATGTTGTTGCAAAGCAAACAAAACATACTCATAAGCACAGACAACAGCAGAGTGGTTACCAAAGAGGAAGGGGGAGAGGGGGAGGATGAAGAGGGTAATGGGGGGTCAAATATATGGCGATGGAGAGAGACTAGACTTTGGGTGGTGAGCACACAGATGATGTATTATAAAATTGTACACTTTAAACATATATAATGTTATTAACCAATGTTACCCCAATAAATT
>NW_005230441.1:0-228 GCF_000412655.1 Myotis brandtii
GATGGAAAAGAGTAGGCGATGCCTTACAGGATTATTATCGGGTTTTTGGCCCTGAAAAAATCCCTTGTCCATGCTTTCCCAGTTACCCATAGCCAAAATCCCCAACCCCCTGAAAACATAGAGGAAGAGGAAAACCCCTCCGAGGAAAATCCCTCAGAGAGCAATCCCCCCGATTCCCACAACCAGGACCAAAACGTTTTCTTAACCAGGCTAACAAACGGGGCAGGA
>NW_005230442.1:0-228 GCF_000412655.1 Myotis brandtii
TGAAGTCTCAGTTCTGAACGTCACAGCAGAAATCTTTTGTCTACTCCAGTAGGCGGAGCAAAACGTCGGTTTCCCCAATGTGTATCTTTTCCCATACTCTGGGGAAACTTCTAGAACAGGGGTTTTTAACCTGTGTGTTGTGCCACCAGATACTCTATGCAGCCTAGTAAAGTGAATGGACCCCTTCTCACAGTATTGCTTTTAAATGCATACATTGGAAAACAGGGT
>NW_005230443.1:0-228 GCF_000412655.1 Myotis brandtii
ACACACTAGTCCAGGTAACCATAACTAATCAGTAGGACCTGGAGACGGAGATAAGGCCTGTTCACCTTAGCCAAGTTGGAGATAAAATATGTTATAGCTGTAACAATGTAGGTTTTTACTACTCACTGTGGCTCATGGACCAGTAACCATCAGTGTCACCTGGAAGCTTATGAGAAATGCAGAACCTCAGACCTTACACCAACCTTTTGAATTAGACCTACCTTTGAA
>NW_005230444.1:0-228 GCF_000412655.1 Myotis brandtii
CTCCCGACCGAGGCGTCCCTGACCGTCGGGGACACTGAGTCCCTGCACCCGCTCCTGTCAACCCGAAACTAGGCGCTTCGTGCGTCCCAGTTCCAAACTGCCTCAGGTGCGAGCCTAGGCCTCTGGGCTCCTTCTGAGAACCAAGACTGCCCTGGAATTGACCCCCCACCCCCACCCGACACAGCCGGGACGATCTTTCCATCCTTCCCAGGGCTGGGGTGCCGGGGG
>NW_005230445.1:0-228 GCF_000412655.1 Myotis brandtii
CAATCTATTCATGGGTCAGACCTAAGATCTCCTGGGACGGGAATCTTACTTTTCATCCTTCTTTGTATCTCATGTCAGAATCACCTGGAGAGCTTTTACCATCGACACCAAACCCCTAGAAAGTCTATCTGGAATCTTGACAGGTGGGTGTGAGAGCAGGATGGGTGTGGAGGATGAGATTTTTTGTCTTTTTAGTAAGTTCTTAGATAACTCTGATTGTCAGCACCC
>NW_005230446.1:0-228 GCF_000412655.1 Myotis brandtii
CTATGAGGCTCAACCTTGACCGATGTGTGCAAACTGCATGCAGGTGCAGTCTCAAGTTGTCTTGATGGACTCAGAACAATGATCATTAATCCTTCTGGCTGTGTGTTTAAAGCGGTCAAACTTTAACACCATGTATGAGCTGCTGTGCTGAGGATGGCCGTTCAAGGTGGAGTTATTTCCAGCAGGGTCTGGAACCTGGCAGAATCCACCTTTGTGTGTGCCATTTGT
>NW_005230447.1:0-228 GCF_000412655.1 Myotis brandtii
CAGGACCAGAATCCCCAGAGGCACGAAAATTGAAAATATTCACTCACCCCAGCAACCTGCCGGCTCGAACCCAGTGCATAACAGAGGGATCCCTGGATTGTCACTCCGTCAAAACCGGTTTCAGCCCTGGCTGGTGTTGCTCAGTGGATAGAGCGCGCTCCGTCCTGCAGAAGGGTTCCGGGTTCGATTCATGGTCAAGGGCACATGCCCGGGTTGTGGGCTCCGTCC
>NW_005230448.1:0-228 GCF_000412655.1 Myotis brandtii
TGGAGCTCTGATAGCAAGGTGTCAGCAGGTGAGGCTGTGAGGGAGGCTCTGTTTCTGGCTTCCGGGCTAGTTTCTGCTGGTTTGTCCATCTTCAGCATTTCTTGGCTCGCAGAAGCATCCTCCCAATCGCTGCCATCGCCTTCACAAGATGTCCTGCCTGTGTACATGTCTCTGTGTCCTAATGTCTAGTATTTGTAATACTCACTTGAGGATATTTTTCCCATTGCT
>NW_005230449.1:0-228 GCF_000412655.1 Myotis brandtii
CCTATGGGTGTGAAAAAGTGTGGCAGGTGTCTGAAAACAAGCAAATTAGCTGAGTTATTCTTTCTGGTGGTGTTTGAAGGACTCGGTTCCCAGCTGGGCTAGAACTAGGACTGTCAGAGAGATCTCAGAATGTTTTATAACATGACGAAGCTTTGGATCCTGTCTTTGAGGAAGACTCTCATATGCTGAGTTCTGCATTCCAGGTATGCATGGGTCCCCTGTTAGGAG
>NW_005230450.1:0-228 GCF_000412655.1 Myotis brandtii
TTAACACATAAAATCAATCTATTGGCAGTGTTGGCATTTAATGATAAGGAATGTTTACTTATTTCAAAAACAATTATATTGACCTGTATAATACATATTGTCAAATTCACCTATTTCAAATGTACAATTCAATGATTAATCATGCAGCTATGTTCATAAACTAATTCTAAAATATTTATATCAGCCCAGTAAGAGGTTCTATTTTTGGTACCCTCTCCCTCCCATTTT
>NW_005230451.1:0-228 GCF_000412655.1 Myotis brandtii
TTATTTTACCTCCATGTTCAAAAATTATTTTCACTGGATATTAAATTTTAGATGGACTTTTGTTTCTTTCAATAAAGCTGTTGCTCCATTTTCTTTTTGGGTTGGATTGTTTCCAACAAGAAGCCTGCCGTCATTCTTATGTTTGTTTCTCTGTACATTTTTGTCTTTTTAAGCTGCTTTTGTGGGTTTTCAGCAATTGGGTTATAATAGGGCCTGCTGTGGTTTTCT
>NW_005230452.1:0-228 GCF_000412655.1 Myotis brandtii
TGTCCTGAGCACGTCTCCCCAGAGAAGCACCGAGGCCTGAGGGGCTCAATGTCGTAGAGGAACGGTTCACAGAGCCGTCCCCCAGGGTGTGCAGGCCGGTGGGGAGTGGGCGCGTCTGGGCTTTTCCTGAGACGCCTGATGGGGGCGCAGCTCATCTCCCGCCAGATGTGCTTCCTGAGTCGAAGGCCAGGGAGGCCCAGACCGTCCTGGTGGCTGCAGGGTTTCGTC
>NW_005230453.1:0-228 GCF_000412655.1 Myotis brandtii
TAAAAGGATCCTACTCCTGAATCCAGCCATGGCTGAATACATAATGTCTCTGGAGTTTTCAGTTCATGGGCCAATGCATTCCTCTTATTGCTTAGGGCCTGTCTGAGCTAGTCTCCTTCTTTATAATAAAAAGATTCCTGACTAGTATCGGCATGCACTAAGGCAGTGGACATGGGTATCCAGATGTGCCCGAAAGACAGAGAAAGTTGACATGATTCCATCACTGAG
>NW_005230454.1:0-228 GCF_000412655.1 Myotis brandtii
ATAAATATTTGTAAACATTGATATCAGATACATAGTGCTTTGACATGTTATATAATTTTACTCTTACAATAATAACATATTGATTACCACAATTTTTAAAATTAAAGTAATTGAAGCTAAGAGAAGTCAATGACTTACTAAATATGGCTAATATGTTTAGTAGTCAGGATTCATATATTCCTCATTATTCTAAATTGATGCCAATTTTGAATTTAGACCATTTTTTTT
>NW_005230455.1:0-228 GCF_000412655.1 Myotis brandtii
CTGAAGTACAGTGCCAGGTGGGCGTGAGGGTAGAAGTTGAGTGTGGGGTCCTGGACATCTATGGAGAAGGAAACTGCAATAAAGAGGGAGCAGCAAGAACTTTGTCCTGAAAGGGCTCACCACTCTCTGTTTAGAGAGCTTGGTCTATGGTGAGATAAAGGGATAAGAGAATACATGAGATATGGAAATGTTTAAAGTGTTAATGGTAAGACAATCATAGTGATGCTC
>NW_005230456.1:0-228 GCF_000412655.1 Myotis brandtii
TACAGAGTTTAGCTATTGTGGGACTTGAGACTGCCCATGAAAGCCCTCACGGCCTTCCCAAAGCCTAGCATGCATGACCTCCATCCTCTGCTGTCCCCAGCTGTGGTGCTCTTGACTCATTAGGACATGACACTCTGAGTCCTTGTTGGATGAGAAAGAAATGACCCTGTGCTTTTTGTCCCCAGGGAAACCATCTGCCGTGTGACTGGTGGGATGAAGGTGAAGGCT
>NW_005230457.1:0-228 GCF_000412655.1 Myotis brandtii
AAAATGAACCATTCTAGCTGGCCTATCACCTGCTTTGGGCCATAGAATGTGGTGAAAGTGTTGAGTCTCAACAGGCCTTGCTCAGTTCCATTAACTTTCTTGGAATTTTTCCCAGTCACATGTGAACAATCTTAGACTAGCCACTGAAGGATGAGAGACCATGTGGAACAGAAATGATTCATGCCAGCTGATGCCAGTTACCACCCACCCTGGCAGCTGACTGCATAT
>NW_005230458.1:0-228 GCF_000412655.1 Myotis brandtii
TGACACTCTTTTGTGATAACCCACATGACTGTAACTTCAGTACTTTCAGATTTGAGGCACTTTTTAACCCCTGAGCGATACTGTTTAGACAGCCACCGATGTTTCTATTAATGGAAAGATCAAGTACTTCAAGACTTGGCAGCATAGGTAGCAACTGACCTGGAAGGAAGGAAATCCGAACAAAAAGAGCAACTCAGTGAAAATGCAGGTGTGGGAGTTGGGAGGGGG
>NW_005230459.1:0-228 GCF_000412655.1 Myotis brandtii
GGGGGGTGGCCTGAGGTGGGGGTGAGAGGAGCCCCCGCAGGGCCTGCAGCGCGGGGCTGGGTCCGCTCAGAGGAAAGTGGAACCTCCCGAATTGGGATCCAGAGGCGGTGCCGTCTCTGCTCCCGACAGGAGAGGGCAGTGCCGGCTGGCGCCGAGCGCAGGGCCCAGGGACCCAGGGGACCCGTCGCGGCCATTTTCCCGGTGGCCTGTGAGCTGAGTGGCAGCAGC
>NW_005230460.1:0-228 GCF_000412655.1 Myotis brandtii
CTCTCTCTCTCTCTCTCTCTCTCAAAATTAACCATTTATAGTGCACAGTTCAGTGGTGTTTAGCACAGTCACAATGTCATGCAACTGCCACTTCTGTCTAGTTCCAAGTATTTCTAGCACCCCCAGAGGAGACCCACATTCATTAAGCGGGCACCCCCAGGGCCTCCCTCAGCCCCTGCTGATCTGTTTCTATGGATTAACCTGTTCTGGATATTTCATAGAAATAGA
>NW_005230461.1:0-228 GCF_000412655.1 Myotis brandtii
GCTGAATTCACTTGTCAACCCATACTAAGTGGGTTGGTTTTATGAAGAGTGCAAAACACACAGTATAACTGTCGACTTTATTTTCTTTAAAATAACAGGTAGCATCGTCTTTAGGAGCTGCTTAATGACAGATTCCATAAATTCACAAGTTGTGGAAGCTCACTGTCTTTAGAAAGAAAATAAAGTGAAGAGTTGGGAAAAGGTGATAGTACAGAAGTTTAATTGGAC
>NW_005230462.1:0-228 GCF_000412655.1 Myotis brandtii
GGAGATGAGGAATATAATGATGTCCTGTGCCTGAGAATATTGGATCCTAAAGACTTCACTGATGTAGCAAGTCTCTAATCTTATGAAAGCCCTAGTCAGTTTGGCTCAGATAGAGCTTCCGCGCCAGGGACTGAAGGATCCTAGGTTCAATTCCAGTCGAGAGCATGTACCTCAGTTTCAGGTTTTCAGTCTTAGTGCTTGTGGGAAGCAACCAATCAATATTTCTCT
>NW_005230463.1:0-228 GCF_000412655.1 Myotis brandtii
CAGGAGGGCCAAGACCCAGAGGTGCAGAACTTCGCTTGGTCTCACTTCCCCATCTGTACACCCACTGCCAAGGCATGATGGCGCCCAGGCCGTGGCTGGCACTGTGCTTGGGCCTGCATGGCTGCTGCAACAAGAGCACACAAAGAAACCATCTCCTGGCCTCTGCTAGCTTTGATCATATTTCCTTGGGTTTGGGAGAGAGAAGACTTTCTTTCAAACTAACCAATC
>NW_005230464.1:0-228 GCF_000412655.1 Myotis brandtii
CCATTAATAATAGGGTTGTACATTCATGTTTCAGTGACGGGTGGAAACTAATAGCGTTTCACAGCCTACTCCAAGGACGTTACATTAAAGAACTGCCCTGTCTTAGGTTTCCAAGAGTAAAGCAGACACGGATTTGCCTCTAGGACAGGGAGGAACTCATGGAGTTGGAATGTTCTGTGCACGGATGATAGGTGTGTGTGGCTCCCACGCCCAGCACCCCTCCCAGGC
>NW_005230465.1:0-228 GCF_000412655.1 Myotis brandtii
CTCAGAGCCTGGGCTGCAGCCTTCCCGTCGGTGGTTTTCACCAGCTGCACATCCATTTTGCTGTGTCCATTTACATGTTTACAAATTCATGTAAAGTGCACATAACATTTTTAACCATTTAAAATGTTAACATTTAAAGTGCACAATTCAGAGGCTTTTAGTACATTAAGTGTCATACAACCTCCACTGCTATGGAGTTCCAGAGCATTTTCACCCCCCCCCCCCCCC
>NW_005230466.1:0-228 GCF_000412655.1 Myotis brandtii
CTTGGCACATCCTCCGGGCCCCCGCCCAGCCCCTCCTACTGTGGCCCCTGATCCCCAATTGCTGACTACACAAGGCGATTGGGGCCTGCACCAGCAGCAGGTGTGAATGGGGCCAGTTCCGGCAGTGGGTACGAACAGCGGCTTCAATGCTGGCAGTGGGTGCAAGTGGGGATGGCACTGGCAGTGGGTATAAGAGGTGGCTGCCAGCCCCGATCACCCCTCAGGAGC
>NW_005230467.1:0-228 GCF_000412655.1 Myotis brandtii
TGGCGGGGGGCTAAGGTTGAGGCCAGGTGAGCTCTCTCTGGCTTGCTGCTGCCTCCTCTTGAGCCCCTTCCCCTGGGGTCCAAATACCTGGCAATGTGGCTTCCTCAGCTCAGCTGACACCCCACCCTTAGAGACAATGCATTTATTGAAAGTCCCCCTGACCTATGTGGGAGCTGTGGAGTCACCCGACATAGAGATCTGTCTTTCTACCTATGGATGTGGTCAACC
>NW_005230468.1:0-228 GCF_000412655.1 Myotis brandtii
TCAGACATTTCTCCTGAACACTGCTCATCCCGCCTTCCCTGCTCCGACACAGCCCTACTCTGAGGTAGTTTTTCCTAATGTCTAACTGCAGTCCCTCATACTGTGTTTTTTTTGTCACCCAAGGGAGGCCTCCTTCCCCCTCCTCACCCTTACCCTCTTGGCCTTCTTGGGCTCTTGGGTCTCCACAGTGTCCTCGGTGGTGGCCGTGAGCTCTGTGTGAAGAGAAGG
>NW_005230469.1:0-228 GCF_000412655.1 Myotis brandtii
TAAAAAAGACAATGAACTGATTTTAGGGAAACCCATCAAGTTCTAAAGAGAAGACAGATGTCACCATGGTCTGCCATCTATTTAAAAGTGCTTCTCAGGGTAGTGTGTGAGCAGTAGGGCCAAGTGGTTAAGAACCTGGGCTCTGGACCCAGACAAAATGTCATTGCTCACCAGCGCTGTGATGCTGGGCCAGTTACCTGAGCTTTCTGTGCCTCGGTTTCTTCCCTT
>NW_005230470.1:0-228 GCF_000412655.1 Myotis brandtii
AGCTTTCAGGGACATCGCCTAGGAATCATGTCACAAAATGCCAGCAAAGCCTGGCTGGGGACGGAGATGAGGGCCGTCTCAGGAACCTGGCACAGCTCAGCTCCGTCAGCTGCCAGCTCAGGACCTCGCGGGCCCTTTAACAATGCTGAGTGTGCAGGCAACCAAGAAGGCTGACCCCAAGGGCCCATGCAACACACTCCAGGAACTCACGGAGGTTCGCTGCTTACG
>NW_005230471.1:0-228 GCF_000412655.1 Myotis brandtii
CATGTGCAGCTTCAGGAGTGATGGGACAGGGTGGTCCCAAGGTGTGGTTTACACATCACAGAACCTGCTTGTGGCGTCACAAACCCGCGCAGGTGGCCGAAGGAAAACACTGGCTGTGGGGCGGGCAAACACAGCTTGGCTGCTTTTGTGCTCATGGGCGCAGGATGCAAGGGGAGGGACAGGTGCTAGGCGTGTCCTCCCAGTGTTTCTCTACAGTTCAAAGTATAT
>NW_005230472.1:0-228 GCF_000412655.1 Myotis brandtii
GGGGGGGGCTGTCCCCACTCGGCTCCCCCGCTCCCCACACCACACCGACCTGCGCAGCATCAGCTTGGGGTTCTTGGCCACGTACTGGGCCACCAGGTCGCTGAGCAGCGTGCGGAGGATGTCCGTGAAGTACTCGAGCTTCCCGTGCAGCGCCACGGTGAGCAGGGACGCCACGTAGGCGCGGTCCCGCGCGGAGAAGGTGCGCTGGCTCTCCAGGGTGTGGATGAA
>NW_005230473.1:0-228 GCF_000412655.1 Myotis brandtii
GCTGACGTCATTCCAGCTTCCCCGTGACGCTCCCTCTCAAAAGAAAATGCTTGGATACCTTGTTCTTGTGAAAATGTCACCAGCTCTTTGTGATTTCTTTTCCTTCTCTAGAGCCTCCAAAAGCCAGTGTAGAATTTTGTCCATGGTCAGTGTCAAACTCATTGCGGGGAGTTTAAAACGTCCATCTTCGTCCCCAGCTGGTTTGGCTCAGTGGATAGAGCGTTGGCC
>NW_005230474.1:0-228 GCF_000412655.1 Myotis brandtii
TATCTATCTATCTATCTATCTAGTCATCTATCATCTTATTTATAGCCTTTACTTTCCCATTTATCTAACCTAAAAAAACAAATAAAGAATTAAATATAGTACTTATGGGTGCAGGGGCTGGGTAGAGGTAAAAAAGGGGGGACATGGAGGATATCTGTAATAGTATCAATAATAATAAAATAAAGTAAAATAAAATAGTACTCATCAAAGGCAATGTGTTGCTTTAGG
>NW_005230475.1:0-228 GCF_000412655.1 Myotis brandtii
TAGCCATGGAGGTAACAGGTCTCACCTCTTTTCCTCAACCAGACTATTAACACACACACACAAATATACACACATGTATATGCACACACACACATGCACATACACTTGTGCGCACACACACATACACACACACAATGTTCCTCTTTTCCTCTCACATCTTCAACACAACTTCCACTCAGTCTAACACTGATAAAGAGCAGTGAGAAAAACTAGAGCAGCTTCACAAAA
>NW_005230476.1:0-228 GCF_000412655.1 Myotis brandtii
CTTCATCTCAGTGTCTTCCCACTTCCCCCAAGCAGTATGATAGAGTATAATGTTTGATAGTTTTTTTCAGTGTCTAAATGTAGTGGCTTGCACAGACGGAAGCACTTAGTAAATGTTCTGTGGAATTCCTACCCAGTCTAGGCATGGCAGATAGCAACCAGGAAGATTACAGTCCTTCAAAGCCAGTGTTTTATTTATTTTTAAAAAATAATTCTTTATTGTTGAAAG
>NW_005230477.1:0-228 GCF_000412655.1 Myotis brandtii
TCCTAGGTATTTTATTCTTTTAGATGCTAGTATAAATTGAATTGCTTTAAAAAATTCTCACCCAAGTATATGTTTCTATTGATTTTATGGAGAGGGAGAGGGGGAGAGGGGGATGGGGGGAGAGAGGAGAGAAGAATAGAGGGAGAAAGGGAGAGAGAGGGGGGAGAGAGAAGGTGGACAGAGAGAGAGAGAAAAAAACATTGATGTTAGAGAGAGAAACAGATTGGT
>NW_005230478.1:0-228 GCF_000412655.1 Myotis brandtii
TTTACAAGGACCCCCGATGTACCTGTACCAGAGGCAGACATAACCCCCCCCACCACCACCAAGTTTCAGAATGAAAATCTCCAGTATCTGTGCTATGCTAGAAGCCCGCATCGTCAACCACCTCCCCAGGAGAAGCCGCTGTGTGCTCCCTGCGAGAAACCCTTCTTTAAGCCGGACTGCCGCTTTCCAAATAGATAGAACGGCACTTTCCGCAGAGTGGATCCTAAA
>NW_005230479.1:0-228 GCF_000412655.1 Myotis brandtii
TCTGGAAAGAAGTAAATGAGATAATATATGGAAATAACAGTAAAAAAGATGTCTGAAAAATAGTAGGTACCTAATTAATGATATCTATTGTTATTATTGTGGTGGTTGTTATTATTACTATCAATTTTATATCTCCTATAGTACTTATTTCTTGAGGAAGAGGAGAGATAATGTATTTAATCTGAACCCATAATTTTAAAAGAGGCATATGTTAGCTTATCCAGTGCA
>NW_005230480.1:0-228 GCF_000412655.1 Myotis brandtii
TGTGAGGGGACCAGGTCTGGAGTCATGGAGGCCATTTACATGGGCACAGTTAGGACAGGGCCATGAGGACACGGGTTGAGCCACCTGGAGTCAATCCCACCTGTGAACTTTGCAGGCAACAAATTTCCATAAATATTGAAGCTCTTCGAGTTGGGTCTCTGTCCCTGAATCAGGTGGATCATCCCATTTTCCCTCTGATAGACATCACAGGCTAAGGGTCATGTTTTC
>NW_005230481.1:0-228 GCF_000412655.1 Myotis brandtii
ACTTCTCTGTAGGCCACTATATTTATTTCTTTTCTTCGGGCTCTACAAAGTCAACATGAAAAAAAAATGGTTATTTGTTGCCAAATGAAGGTCATGTGTCATAGAATCCAAACTTCTTTTTTTTTTTCCTTTTTGGTCAAAATATTGTGGCTCATAACATTGAAATTTGCCCAGCATTTGACATTCATGAAGTACATTGAATACTTGCTCATAATTTGTTCAGTTACC
>NW_005230482.1:0-228 GCF_000412655.1 Myotis brandtii
ACCGGACAGCGCCCAACAGGCTCCCGCAGCACCTCCCGGCTGGGCGGGGAGCGAGGTAAGCCAGGCCTGGGGCACCCCCCCAGAGCCGGGCCTGGGACACAGAAGGACAGGCCTTGCTCTGTGGTCGCCCGGCCCAGACACCCTTCACATGCCAGGGCCTTTGGGGACCCTGGAGAAATACAACAGGAAGGCAGGACCAGCGAGGCCTTTAGAATTATGGGAAAGTGG
>NW_005230483.1:0-228 GCF_000412655.1 Myotis brandtii
AGGGGGTGGAGCCTGGACCTGCAGGCCTGAGGGGTGGTCCCAATTGGGAGGAAAAGTTTATCCAGTGGAGGGGAGCCTTCTTCCTGGAGACAGGAGAGTGGTGGGGTCTGCGTGCTGCAGGCAGAGCATGAGCACGCCCTGGGGCCAGCGTGTGGCTTTTGGAAATCTCGCAGAGCTGGCGTTGGAATGGGCACCACGTTTTGACTTGTGGGAAAACAATCAGGAGCC
>NW_005230484.1:0-228 GCF_000412655.1 Myotis brandtii
CGAAGATGTTCTCTATGTAATGCACTGAATTGTCTTTTCTTTTGCTAAACTCTCACCCAAAAGATGAGAGAGTAGAACTTGCCCTACATGTTCCACTTGACATTAGTAGATAGACAAGTTTGTTTTTCATTAAATTGAAGGGACACTAACTTACTAGTATATGTCTTATTTATAAGTGTGGAGCCTCTCTAGAAAGTCTCTTTCATTTCATTTTGTTTATTCCACAAA
>NW_005230485.1:0-228 GCF_000412655.1 Myotis brandtii
TTGATGGAAGATGGGAGACACATGGAGAGTTACATCCTCCCAATCAAGGATGTCCTAGACCAGCTGCCAGCCAGCCCATCCTCAGACAGGTGAGCAAGGCCAGCCAAGACCAGCAGAGTCTCCATGACAATTTCCCCAGATGCATGAGCACTGATAAGCCCTATTGTTATATGCCACTGAGTGTTTTGTTTCACAGCCTTATTATTTTTTAATATATATCTTATTGAT
>NW_005230486.1:0-228 GCF_000412655.1 Myotis brandtii
GATCTTGAGATTTTTCTAGATCTGACCAAATGAAGGATTCATATCTATTTTTGTTGTTAATGGTGTCTTATAGTTTGTATTAATGAGTTTGTTTTTTCCTTTTAATTTAGAAAATCCCTGGTTCAACAAATCTCAAATACAGGAAAATATTAAAAAATCACCAGTGACTAAGAAATATAAAGGTACCTCGCTTTTCAAGCAACAACATCTTGTATTCACCTCAGTTAA
>NW_005230487.1:0-228 GCF_000412655.1 Myotis brandtii
GATCTTGAGATTTTTCTAGATCTGACCAAATGAAGGAGTCATATCTATTTTTGTAGTTAATGGTGTCTTATGGTTTGTATTACTGAGTTTGCTTTTTCCTCTTAATTTAGAAAATCTCTGGTTCAACAAACCTCAAATACAGGAAAATATAAAAAGATCACCAGGGACTAAGAAATATAAAGGTACCTCGTTTTTCAAGCAACAACATCTTGTATTCACCTCAGTTAA
>NW_005230488.1:0-228 GCF_000412655.1 Myotis brandtii
CCGGCTGCTCTGGCCCCAGGCAACGCCCCACGCAGGTGGGAGGTGGGGTGAGGGATCCGCTTCGGGAATGCTGGCCTGGACAGCTGGTCAGTGACATTCCTGAGGCCCCACCCGTGTGGCACCGCCCACCGTGCTGGGTGCTGCTCTCAGAGCCGTGGCGGGGAGGGGGCGGGGACCCGGCCTGCCAGCCGCTGCTGTGTTCCCTCCCCCCCACCAGGTCCAGCTGGC
>NW_005230489.1:0-228 GCF_000412655.1 Myotis brandtii
TAAAAGTCATGGAGACCAACAGACTTGGGAATCATCCCGATAAGTATACCCAGAGCCCAATTAGGGAACATTCCATGTCCCACAGATGGCCAGCTGCAGCAGCATCTGCCCACTCAGATTCCAAAATTTCTAAGAAACAGTGATTGGTATGTGTTCCCTATGCCAGTGATTGGTATGTGTTCCCTATACCAATCCCTTTTCTAAATGAGAGTGTTTATAGATTTTTCC
>NW_005230490.1:0-228 GCF_000412655.1 Myotis brandtii
ACTGGTTTGCCCACTTTTAGAATGACTAACGGTCCTGCTTTGACCCAGGCTGAGAGGGGTTCCCAGGACCTGGGTTTTCTGTGAGAAAACCAGAAAGTCCAGACCAATCAGGACAGATTGGTCACTCTCCTCCCACTTTTCCCCAATCAAAGGTAATTCCTCCCTGTGTGTGCGTTTATTGGTGGTAGGAATTCCCTGAAACCAATAACTTGCTAAGCTTTCTCTCTC
>NW_005230491.1:0-228 GCF_000412655.1 Myotis brandtii
CATCCACCCACTCATTCTTCCATTCACCCATCCACCATCTATCATTCTGTCCATCCATCATCTACCCATCCGCCCATCCATCCATCCATCTATCCATCTACCATCCACCCATCTATTCATCCGTCATTCACTCATCTATTCATCCACCCATCTATCTATCCACCACCCATTCCTCCATTATCCGCTCATCTACACGTTCATCTAGCCAGCCATCATCTACTGGTTATC
>NW_005230492.1:0-228 GCF_000412655.1 Myotis brandtii
AACCCTTCAGTCCTCAGACCAAAGCTCTTCCACTGAACTGAACCTGACAGGAATAGCATTGTTCATTAATTCATCAAAACGTGATCATAAACAGTAAAACATATGCATTACACAGATTTCCCAGAGTCCACAAGACATTAAAGGACTTAACTAAGCATTTGGGTGGCTCAGATCACTGTCCATTATGGCATGTTATTCTCCTGTTTCCCTCAAGTTCATAGTAGGCCT
>NW_005230493.1:0-228 GCF_000412655.1 Myotis brandtii
AAGGCCAGTGGCCATAACACTGTAACAACCAAATGACGGGTCACCAGGAGGTGCATGGAGCACCTCTCGGGCCCATGATGCTCCACCGACCCCCAGGGTGCCAGCAGCGTCGGTGGAGCATCATGGGGTGCCGGCAGTGTCCCCAGAGCGTCACGGGGCGCTGGCAGCTTCGGCGGAGCATGCGAGGTGTCATGGGGTGCTGTAGACCAATTCCAGCATGTCATAATT
>NW_005230494.1:0-228 GCF_000412655.1 Myotis brandtii
TTCTTTAGATATCACAGAGAGAGCTCTTAAGGATGTTTGAAACATCATGTGAGTGTGCTATACTAGTAGTTTGCAGATATTTAGGTGCCTGGGAGAAATTGCTGCTATGTTGCTATTGGCCCTGATAAGGGCTATTTTGCAGGCATTTGAGCTGTTTTCCATATTATTACACAGATGCATTTTATGTCCTCATTACAGAAGATTGTAATCAGCAAATCTTTTGATTGC
>NW_005230495.1:0-228 GCF_000412655.1 Myotis brandtii
CCCGAGTGCACAAATTTTGTGCACCGGGTCTCTAGTACTATATAATAGATAATGACAATACACATTTGCCCAAATCCACAAAATATTATATGATATGCCTTAAGGTATGAAAATTTTCAAAAATCTTTTAGGAGGTGAGAGGTCACCGGATGAAATGCAAATGTGACAAAACTGTCTAACTGTATTAGAAATCATGAAGCAATCTCACCAAAGAGATTGAGAGAAAAG
>NW_005230496.1:0-228 GCF_000412655.1 Myotis brandtii
AAGGAAAGATTTCAGTCAAGAGAGAAAGTGTAGCAAACGAAGAATTTATTGGCTGCAGCAAAAACACATTGCGGACAGTAAAATAAGAAAAGGCATAGAAGAAGCAACAGAAGAGAGTAGGCTGGGCTGCTTTGGCTCACTGAGGCGTTAGAGAAAAGGGGGCCTCGGAGACAGGCTCAGGGGGTTAGCCTGGGACGAGTGTCTGCTGCCCATTGCTCCCCTGGTCCC
>NW_005230497.1:0-228 GCF_000412655.1 Myotis brandtii
ATGTATAGATACAAAAAAGTATGTTACGTGGTATAATCCATTATCACACAGGGTGTCTCTTTTCTGATGTTTAAATGCAATGGGTTATGTATTAAGTGACATTTCACTATATGCTTAAACTACTGTTGCATGCCATTAGGGTGATTCTGGGACAACAGGGGTGTTCAGGTGCTATTATTCTCTATCTGCTATCATTGCTCTACTGCTTCCTATCCCCACCACAGACCA
>NW_005230498.1:0-228 GCF_000412655.1 Myotis brandtii
GTGGATGGTCACCGGCCGGTTTCTCTCCTGCTCCCTCTCGGCCGGAGCTTCCGTTTTCTTTCCCAAAACGACGATCCTCTCCTCGGACCAGGCGCTCTCGGAGGCACCCAGCGCCACTCGGTCCCTTCGGTCGCGGTGGGACTCGCGGCCGGGGCTGGCCTCTCTGGCTAGACGCACCTTGGGACCGTCGGTTCTCGGCCTCCCAGGGAATGTCTGCGCGGGCACCTC
>NW_005230499.1:0-228 GCF_000412655.1 Myotis brandtii
GGGCTTTCCTAGCCCTCAGGCATATGGTATGACCACAGGGCGGTTTGACTGGAGGGAAGGGGCTTCCTCCCACCCACACCTGACACCCCAGCGCCAGGGCACAACCCCATCGTGGAGCATGGAATCTGAGGAAGTCACTGGCACGGAGCGAGGAAGCAGGCATGAGCTGACAGCTAAAAGGGTTCAAGACCTTGGAGGACTCTGGGCCAATGGCTTTGGCTGTGGAAG
>NW_005230500.1:0-228 GCF_000412655.1 Myotis brandtii
TAATATTTGACAAAGGAGGCAAGAGTATACAATGGAGAAAAGACAGTCTTTGCAATAAATGGTGTTGGGAAAATTGGACAGGCAGATGCAAAAAATGAAACTAGTCCACCAACTTACACCACACACCAGAGTAAACTCAAAACGAATAAAAGACTTACATGTAAGTAATGAAACCATGAAAATTCTAGAACAAAACAATAGGCAGTAAAACCTCAGACATCTCTCATA
>NW_005230501.1:0-228 GCF_000412655.1 Myotis brandtii
CTTCTTTGTTTTTTTGTAATAGGCTTCATTTTTTAGAAGAGTATTAGGTCCACAGCAATATTAAGTAGAGATTTCCCATATATGCCCTGCCTCCTTATTGTCAACATTCCCCAGCAGAGAAGTATATTTGTTACAACTGATGAAAATATACTGAATTATTATTATTATGTAAAGTCCATAGCTTATAATATGGCTCACTCTTGGCATTGTATATTCTGTGATTTTTGG
>NW_005230502.1:0-228 GCF_000412655.1 Myotis brandtii
AAGCCTCAATCAGCAGCAATGCACGCAGCCACCCGCCATAATTACAGAGCTGAGTGGACGCGGTCTGGGAAGGGGGCGGGGGGCGGGATTCCAGCGGGGGCTCAGGCATCTGACAGGTCGGGGAACTAAACTGGAAGGCGGGTGTTAGGACCAAGCAGAGTGCAGCTCCGCACCGGGTGGCAAAGGAAAGTCCTCTTTACAACATAAATTACAAAAACAAACGTGGAC
>NW_005230503.1:0-228 GCF_000412655.1 Myotis brandtii
ACTGCCATTGTTGGCGCCCCACTACTGCTCGGTTCCCTGCCTCTCCCCACTCCCCACCCCCATCATCCTTCCCTTGCTGCCACGCAGCCACTGTGGCAGGCGGGCGGCAGGCTGATCAGGCCTGCTGGCTAGGGGGAGGGATGGGGCATGGGAGATTGACTGCCTGCCCCAAGGAAGGAGCCGGCCCTTGTAGGTGCCATGTCTACCGCCACCCAACCCCGGTTTCCC
>NW_005230504.1:0-228 GCF_000412655.1 Myotis brandtii
TGCTCGGGGGTGACTCACAGCCCCCGCCCCTTTTCGCTTTGCTTTCTCGCACCACGTGCTCTCCGGGCCGCGCCTCCAGCTGCCCTCCCCAACTGCCTGTTGGAAGCTGCTGCAAAATGTCGTGAGGGGCGCTGCCGCTTTACGGCTGCCTCTCCCAGACGAGAGCCCGGGAGCGCCCACCGCCGGCAGCCCCGTCTCCCAGAGCCAGCCCGGCGGAGAGTGAGCGAC
>NW_005230505.1:0-228 GCF_000412655.1 Myotis brandtii
GTGTGGGTGGTGCAGGTGGCCTCTGAGACTGGTTGTCTGAGTAAAGTCGTCCCGAGATAAGGACACAGCTGGGCTCCGGCTCAGCCCCGTGGGGCAGGCCGGCGTCGCCTCTCCCGCGTGGCTTATCCTCGGGGTGTGGCGATGGTAGGTTCTAGGAGGGCTGACTTCTGTCTGCTGAGCTCCCGCCAGGGGCCAGCCATGCTCGTCACAGCATTGGTTTCCTCTAGT
>NW_005230506.1:0-228 GCF_000412655.1 Myotis brandtii
AGATCTCTTTGCAACCTCCCTGGCACAAGGACTGGGACAAAAATTATTACTTAAAAACTATGCTGTTTCACAGAAGAGGGCTCTGATTTTATATAAATTTGTGTTAATAAGAATGTGAAATATGTTCAGACAAATGTTTCTAATTTAACTTTATTCTGTGAATCTAGGGACACAGCACA
Source organism: Myotis brandtii (assembly GCF_000412655.1). NCBI lineage: Eukaryota > Metazoa > Chordata > Mammalia > Chiroptera > Vespertilionidae > Myotis > Myotis brandtii. The sequence continues at coordinate 180 of NW_005230506.1, forward strand.
CTAGATCTTTTTACAAGAAAGAGTAGAGTGAAGGATTGAAAGAACATCA
>NW_005230507.1:0-228 GCF_000412655.1 Myotis brandtii
TAATTAAAAATTTAAACATTACTTTAATTATATGATCCTCCTCTTTATAAAACCATAATATATATGTATTAATTATAACTTAGCAAGTCATTATAGTAAAAATAACAATAATATAAATATAATATAAATACATAAACAAAATGCTATGGATATGTAGAAGAAAAACTAAAGAAACAAAATTAATAAATTCGTTAGGGAAGATAATTAATTAGTGTTGATCCTCAGAGA
>NW_005230508.1:0-228 GCF_000412655.1 Myotis brandtii
CTAATTAGCATATTACACTTTTAGTATTATAGATGATGAATCACAAATTATTTATCATTTACTGTGTACATAACAGTGTACTAGTAATGTTGGGAAATATAGATGAGTAGATGTGAATCTTGCATTAAAAAAACTTCTCTAATTGAAACAAAGACTAATAAAAATAAAATGAAGGAAACAACACAAGCCAGAATAAAATTACATGTAAATTTGAATGGTTCAGATACC
>NW_005230509.1:0-228 GCF_000412655.1 Myotis brandtii
TGCATCTCAATAATGGGTGTGAAAGGATTTTATGCAATAGATGGTATAGGACTTCAGGAGCAATCATGGTGACAGCAACAAGCAGTATCATAGGCACTTCCTTTTGCTCAGTCTGCTAAGAAGGTTAATGGTGTATAGGGTACCTGGAGTCAAGTCTAAATTCCTTGGATGGCTCCAAGGTCCTACATGGACTCTGCTCACCACTCTGACCTTTGCTTGCTCCACGCT
>NW_005230510.1:0-228 GCF_000412655.1 Myotis brandtii
CCAGAGTGTCCCCTCCCCCTCCCTGAGACCGGGGACTGTTACCTCACGCGGCAAAGGGACTTTACAGTGTGATTACATCAGGGGTCTTGAGATGGGAAGGTGACCCTGGTCGTGCAGGTGGGCAGGGCGAAAGCACAGAGGGCTTCTCAGAGGAAGGTGGGCGGTGCGAGGGGAGGACATACCACAGGCCAGCTGGGAAGAGAGGAAGGGGCTGCGAGCTGAGCGGCC
>NW_005230511.1:0-228 GCF_000412655.1 Myotis brandtii
GTTTCACTAAAGCAGGGGTGGGGAAACTTTTTTCTTCTGTAGGCCATTTAGATATTTATAACATCATTATCGGGTTATACAAAATTACAACTTAAAGATTAGCCTGCTGTATTTGATCAAACATTTAATTAGCTCACCCCTAATACCTTGGCATGGCCAGACCAAATTATTTTGTGGGCCTTATATGGCCTTGATGTCATATAGCAACACCCAGCTTCCTCTCCCTAG
>NW_005230512.1:0-228 GCF_000412655.1 Myotis brandtii
AGCTCTGGGCTTGGGCAGTGAATTAGTGAAGGTGCTACAGGTTTGTTTGCACCAGCTGGCTCTGATTCTGTGACTCTTGTGACCTGAGTTGTCTCTGGGCCTCAGGAGCAGGGCAGAACCTGTGGCACGGAGGGCTGCTTCCCACAGTTAGAGAGATGGAGGAGAGTCACAGAGCTGCTCCTGCAGCTTCTCAGGAGATTTTAATTCTAAATAATCAATATGCCATTG
>NW_005230513.1:0-228 GCF_000412655.1 Myotis brandtii
CAAAGGAAACCATCAAAGAAATGAAAAGACAACCTGCTGAATGGGAGAATGTATTTGATAATGATACATCAGATAAGGGATTAATTTCCAAAATTTATAAAGAACATAAATTCAACACCCAAAAAACAAATAATCCAATAGAAATGGGCCAAGGGCACTTCTCCAAAAACCACAATGATATCAGCTCACATCTGCCAGAATGGCTAGCATCAATAAATCAACAAACAA
>NW_005230514.1:0-228 GCF_000412655.1 Myotis brandtii
CCCTCAGCCTCTCTTCTTTGGGGGTATAAATGGGATAATACCCCCCAAAAGATAAACAGAAGCATGTCCATGTTCGGGTCTAGAATAAAAAGCGCACATCCCTCTGTGAAATACATACAGCCTAACAACAATATTGGTTACCACTCATTGAGTCTTATTTGTGTGCCATGTTTCGCTAAGTGCTATTTCATTCAAACCTCCCTGTTGTAGTAACATATAGAAATGTTT
>NW_005230515.1:0-228 GCF_000412655.1 Myotis brandtii
TTACAGCCTTTTTTGATTAAGTGGTCAACCATATCAACAGGCCTCCTACCAAGGGAGTCCCTCCCTGGGGTGCCTTGCTTTTAGGAATGACTCAGGGTTTAAAACACTATACACCAACATACTACTGGCACTTCCTGTCTACAACAACAACAACAACAAAAAACCTGTTCTACACCACCAATAAAATGGACACACTATGTTGAATTTTCTACTGTACTGAGACTGTGT
>NW_005230516.1:0-228 GCF_000412655.1 Myotis brandtii
ATGTTTAATAAATATGTGTTTTATGATAAAGTTAATTATGGAAACTAATCCAAGATAGTCTCATTAAATTATATAAAATCAATTGTAACATCAATAATATAAAACACTTAAACATTATTTCACATTTTATGTAACTTTTTTATTTTGTAGGTGATAATATAATATATCCAAAGTAATGAATTTGAAACACTAAAAGCTCTATAGAAAATTATAAAACCTCCCAATTTC
>NW_005230517.1:0-228 GCF_000412655.1 Myotis brandtii
TTTTTTTGCTGTTATTGACCAGTTATCTACTATCGTTTCTGTCCTCCCAAGACCTGAAAGATGTGTTGACCGCACTATGTGACAGGACCATCTGTAACTTAGGCTTTTTTTTGGAACCGGAATATCTTCTTCCCTTGTATTTATCCAGCATAGCTGCAGTGGCTCAGTCACAAACACATGTCTTGCATGACTTTGTGGAGGGAAGGTTTCCAGAAGTCTCTGTGACTG
>NW_005230518.1:0-228 GCF_000412655.1 Myotis brandtii
AAAATCCACCTATGAGGAGCATGCCTGCTTCAAGCTTACAGAAAGAGAGAAAAGAAGTAAGATCCTACTCTGGTTATGTGGCATAAATGTTGCATTAAAACTATTTCCTTTAAGATATAAATTATGAAAATGTTTTAAAAATATGAAGGACTATACAAGTGTAAACTTATTTTAAACTATTGATATTTAGGGTTTTGGATATCCACAATGTGGAAATCACTGCATAAA
>NW_005230519.1:0-228 GCF_000412655.1 Myotis brandtii
TATGCAAATCTCATCAACTTTTCTATGACAATCATGCTTAATTCCAGGAAGGAATATGTATGATACTGTATCTCTGCTTTCCTATGAATTCACAAATTATGCTTTTTAAATGACTGCTGACCACTGGCTACTATGACCACACTTTGGAATGCAGAAGTGAAATATAGCACCTAACAGACTAATTTTTCTTGTTGGCAATGTACTATTTTCACTACTTAAATTTAAGTA
>NW_005230520.1:0-228 GCF_000412655.1 Myotis brandtii
AGCTTGGTCCCGTAGTTCCGGTCGAATGGGGTTGGAGACCCGCCCTGCAGACACAGTGGGTGAGACTACCGGCCAGCAGGGACGAGACCCAGCCGAGGCAGGCCTAGTCCCCACAAGTCCCAAAACCTGGCCCCGCCGTGACCTCAGGTGAGCTCTCACACAATACCCTCTGCCTGCAGCACCCCTGGTCTCTCTTCCACCTCAAATCTGGCCTAAAAGCCACTTCGA
>NW_005230521.1:0-228 GCF_000412655.1 Myotis brandtii
GCTCTGAGGGGAGACACATTCCTTTCATTTCTATTTGCTCTGAATGGAAACCAGCCAGTCTATATACCAAGACAGCACTCCCCAGGTATCCAAAGATGGAAATCCAAATGTCTAAGTGAATTTTACATTTTACTTCATTTTAATCAATATAAATTTAATTTTATAAAGTTATGTGTGGTTGAAGGGCTGGTGTGGCTAGGGGTTGAGCATCCACCCATGATCCAGGAG
>NW_005230522.1:0-228 GCF_000412655.1 Myotis brandtii
TTACATGAGAGACTAGAGTTTTCCATGTGTCTCACAGTTCTTTGTAAAGGATGTCTGGTAGAGGTCAACAGAATTAATGGGCAATGTGCAGTTAGAGCTAGAATTATTCCACCTGGATTTCCCCTCACTCTGAGTCCCCTCCTATTTAAGTCCTCTCTGGTTCTAAATTCTAACACCTTGCATTACAATTTGAATATCAAACTCTTTTCTATTACAAGTGATCTGGCT
>NW_005230523.1:0-228 GCF_000412655.1 Myotis brandtii
ATAAGTTTTCTACTCATTTGGGCAAATACCAAGCAGTGTGATTGCTGTATCATATGGTAGGGATATATGTAACTTTGTCAGAAACTGCCAAACAATCTTTCAGGGAGGTTGTGCCATTCTGCATTCCCACTCGCATACATGTTGCATTTTCCCTGTTGCTCCACATGCCCACCAGCATTGGATGCTGTCAATGTTTTGGATTCCAGTCATTCTAATGTATGTGTAGTG
>NW_005230524.1:0-228 GCF_000412655.1 Myotis brandtii
GTGTGAACAAGAGAAGCAGGACAGTGAAGGGTTGGCCAGGGTTCCCACTAGTTTCCGATTTGATGCCGGGCTCTTCCCTCCCTCCTTCCCCTGGGGTTGCCCAGGCAGCTGCTGGGGGCTCCACAGGGCACAGCTTCGGGCTCAGAGAGGCCGCATTTGAGGTCTGCTCTGCTGCTAACCAGCTGGGGGCTGGACCGGGCCCGGCCTGTCCGAGGAGGATGGCGATGC
>NW_005230525.1:0-228 GCF_000412655.1 Myotis brandtii
AGTGATTTCCAGGAAAAATCACCTGTGTTTTCTTCTGGGTATTCAAAGCTATAAGGGGCTTTAGGATCATCCATGCCAAAGCCTCATTTTATTGTAGAACCAGAGAGGCTGTGGCTCTACAAGACCAGACGCAAGCCCAGAACCCCCTGTACACAGTCCACTCTTTGTGCTCCTTCCCCTGAGTTACACCATGAAGCCAGAAGCAGGGATCATGTTGATGTAAAAAAA
>NW_005230526.1:0-228 GCF_000412655.1 Myotis brandtii
GGCAGGATCCTGGCTTCGGAATCTGATTGCACCGGCAGAGGGCTGAGCCCCCAGGAGACCCGGTCAGCAAAGCACTGCTCTGACTGACTTGATCTGTCACTGTTAACGGCCAGAGTTTGTTCAGAGAGAAGAGAGCACGGTACATAGGAAACACGGAGGCACAGCTTCCAGAAGAAGGTACCACAGAGACCCTAAAGAGGCAATAGAGCAAAGTGCTTCGGCATGTAG
>NW_005230527.1:0-228 GCF_000412655.1 Myotis brandtii
TTGGCCAGTTTCCCCCAGTGATAACATTTCTCAATATTACAATATCACAACTAGGATCTTGATACAGATACATTCAGCATCTAGATCAATTTCATTACCAGGAGGATCCCTCATGTTGCCTTTTATGTCCATATTCAACTCCTTCTTGCCTCCCTTCCAGGCTCTGAGCAATAATCTGTTCTTCTTTTTATAATTTGTTATTTCAAGAATGTTATATAAGTGAAATCA
>NW_005230528.1:0-228 GCF_000412655.1 Myotis brandtii
GCACAGTTTTTTTAAAAATATGGAAAAGAAGAAAAAAATTTAAAAGCTTAATTTAAGGGAAAAAAACTCTTTATCTTTAATATAATCTTTAGTATATTTTCATCAAGCAAATACACAATTGAATAACAAAACCTGGACCATGCTGTATATACAATGCCTGAGAGAACAATGGTTCAAAGGCTTGAAGAGAAATCTCACATAAAAAAGGTATCCAACTGCCAGTACCCA
>NW_005230529.1:0-228 GCF_000412655.1 Myotis brandtii
GTCCTATCCTTGAGGCGTCCCATACAAGGACAGCAGGTTCCACTCCGGAGGATCACTGTAGTCCCCACCCATTTCTCCTTTCTTCCAACGTGCATCGCCATTCTCCTGAATGCAACGTAATTCCACACCTAGTACTATAGAGTTGGATTTTCTCAGCATCTGTAAAGATTAAACAAATCATTCTCGGTATGTTTCTGTCTCTGTTAGCTTGAAATCTGTGCTACTCTT
>NW_005230530.1:0-228 GCF_000412655.1 Myotis brandtii
TACTTCTAGGCCCCGGCTCACAGTGGGGTTGAAGTCCTGGCCACAGCATTCTGTTAAATGCGAAAGTGACCGATTGTTCCCTGAACCGCCTGCCCTCCCCGAGCCGGTGGGGGATACCACGCTTCCTGTGCGCCTGCCACACCTGCTCTGGGGCACACAGCGCCATGTGGAGGGCGGCGCAGGTGACGTGGTTTGGAAACGTTCAATTATTATCAAATGAAACAGAAA
>NW_005230531.1:0-228 GCF_000412655.1 Myotis brandtii
AGGTCAACATTCCATTGAAGCTTAGAATTAAATAACATTTTTTTTAAAATTTTAGGTCTATTTTTATTTTATACTTACAATAGTATTTTTATGTTGACCTCAACTGTCAAAAAATATTCAAAATCAAAAAGCCTGGATGGGGGAAGTGGCGCAAGTCCTCTGAACAGCTGAAATTGGGATTATAATGTTCAGGTTTTGATAAGTGAGACCCTTGGACCCATAGTCATT
>NW_005230532.1:0-228 GCF_000412655.1 Myotis brandtii
TCTGGTGGAAAGGCTGAGTTGAGGGTTAGTGATCACTGAAGTTCTGAGGTAGATTTAACCAGTCCATGGAGAGCAGGAGCACCAAGATACAGGTATAGGGCAGCCGGCAAGCAGAGGGACCCCAACAAGGTCAGATAACAGGGAACACACACACACACATATGTACATGTGAACACATAAGAACCACACACTTACAAAACACAAGCTCATACATAGACTTGTTCAAAG
>NW_005230533.1:0-228 GCF_000412655.1 Myotis brandtii
TTCATCATGATAATACATAATATATTTTATATCATACTTTATTTAATTTGCTAATGTTTATTCAAGGGTTTTGCTTGCATGTCACGAGAGATATTGGCCTGCAATTTTTCTTTTTTATATTATCCTTGTCAGGTGTTGATATTGATATAATTGTAATAATCTGGTTATTAATGAACAGAAAAGAAATGAAGGAAAGGCATGCCATTTGTACAGCTTTGCCAGAATGCT
>NW_005230534.1:0-228 GCF_000412655.1 Myotis brandtii
CTGTTGTTGCGTTTTAAATAAGAATGCCTCAGAGTATTGGGTGTGTTTTCCGTTTCCCCACAACCTCAATATTACCATACATCCTAACTCAGATCCTACTTTGTTCTTGCCTGACCTTTCTTTCCCCTTTCAGAGTTGTGGAAATACGAGTAGGGCATTTCCAAGACCTCATGTGTACCTTTAAAATATGTATATATATATATGGCATAATATGCTAATTAGACTGGA
>NW_005230535.1:0-228 GCF_000412655.1 Myotis brandtii
AACCTCATTGTTAATTAGTCCTGAATTTTGACCCTATTGAGTAGGCACATTATAGCATGAATTAATAAGGTGACTGATGTTACTATTTTATTTTATTTTTTATTTTTTGGGCTCAGAGTTTTTTTTTTATTGTTTAAAGTATTACACATCTCTTTCTTTTCCAATTGACCCCCCACTCCCACCCCCAAGGACAAGCCCCTACTGCCCCAGTGTCTGTGTTCATTGGTT
>NW_005230536.1:0-228 GCF_000412655.1 Myotis brandtii
CAGTTGAGGTCATCCTGGATAAGCCAGTCCCCAGTCAGTCCACTAGCTGACTGTTGATACATGAGCAAGGCTAGTTGAGATGAGTCATATCCAATCCAGAATAGCTGAACATCCCAGTTAACCTCCTGATTTATAAACAAAATAAAAGAGTTGTTATTTTAAGCCACTAAGCCTTGGGGTGGTTTGTTATACAGCATTATGTAGCAATAGATAATTGATAAAGGGTCT
>NW_005230537.1:0-228 GCF_000412655.1 Myotis brandtii
ATTAATATGCTAATAGTTCCAAATTTAATGAGTAAATATTAACACAATTCTAATAAAATCCCATTCATTAGAGATGAACTTATGGAAAGGGAGAAGGTGGAGTTTGAGAGGAACTGAAAAAAATACCTTACAGATTATGTGGAGAAGTCAATGCCTAAAAGTCACAAATAAAATTTTGAAAAAGAATGGTAAATGAAACTTTCTTATTATATATCATAACACATTATA
>NW_005230538.1:0-228 GCF_000412655.1 Myotis brandtii
TGGGCTGTGTGTTGCTATTTGGATGACCTGTTTACTACAAGACAATGCGGCCCTGGCTCGGTAGATTACATGCCAGGGGGATGAGAGCCTTTACCTTGCTGGTGTTCTCATGCTGCTTGGAGCATCAGGCCTGCTTCCATCATCACAGCAAGTGGGAGGTGTGGCATCAGTACAAGCCTACTTCTACCTTCTGCCTATTGCTTCATAACACAGAATGAAGGTTAAACC
>NW_005230539.1:0-228 GCF_000412655.1 Myotis brandtii
TTACTTTGCTATAAATTTATTAAAATGTTTATATTAACAGTTGTAAGTAAAATTAATATACAATCTTTTTTTAAGTGAGATTTTCTTATAGGATTATTTTGCTCAATAAAATAAGTTTGTGTACTTAGCATATTTTTATTTTGGAATGCTATATATGGGGCAACACTATTCATTTTTTGAGAGTCTGGAATAACTCATACCTAAAATATTTGGAGATAATTATATACA
>NW_005230540.1:0-228 GCF_000412655.1 Myotis brandtii
AATTCCCACTGTGCACCACATTCTCTAAATGGAAATAATAAACAGGTTGGGAAAGTTAATGCCACCACACTCTATATGACAAATCAGCTTTTAATTTAGTCTTTTCTTCTCTTATGCAGGGGAGAAACAAGGTTACATAAAGGTGGACCATAGAGATGGCCTTACCTAAGTTTGGATGACACAAACTCAGTAAGATGGGAAAATTAATGCAAATGAAACTAGTAGTTT
>NW_005230541.1:0-228 GCF_000412655.1 Myotis brandtii
AAGGGATTTAGAAGCACAAATTGGCAAAAATAAAATACTCTTGATGATGTAAAGTACAGCATAGGAAATGTAGGCAACCTTTTGGTGCATGGACAATGCTCAACCAACTGAGCAACACCAGCCTGGGCTATGGAATTTTATTTAGGAGAAACTCATGAAGCAAAGTCTTAATTTCCAATTCCCTTGATTCATTTTGTTCACAAATTGTCTTCCTGTAACAAATACATC
>NW_005230542.1:0-228 GCF_000412655.1 Myotis brandtii
CCAAACTGGCTAGGGCTCCACTTTTTTTATGCTGAACTTTCCTGGAGTGTCAGAAGTCTGGCTTAGGATCACTGTTGGCCCATTGGACTTAGCAACAAAAACGGTTTTTGATCTGACCTAACATTAATCATTTTGAAAGGTAATGAAGTAAAAGTTTAGGCATCACACCCAGGATAATGAACAGAAGTGGAAAAGGAATTAGAAAGTAGAAATGTCTCAGTGTTAATT
>NW_005230543.1:0-228 GCF_000412655.1 Myotis brandtii
AGAAGGAGGCAGGGTCAAGTGGAAATTAATAACAAAAGTAAGAGAAGGCATTGGGCCACTAAAAAGTGAGGAGCTTATAAAAGATTTTTGTTTTTAAGAAATTATTCATAGGGGAATATAATATGCTCTTATTAAGACATGCCAGTTCTAATGTACAGTAGGAATAAATAAGCAGACCAAAAGTTGATAAATGAGAAAAATTTTGGAAAAAGATCAGTGAAAATGTTC
>NW_005230544.1:0-228 GCF_000412655.1 Myotis brandtii
AGGGGGCGGTGCGCGCTGTGCGGGCTCAGCCTGTGCTCTGAGCGACAACGGTCACTCGGTCACTCGGTCAGGGGCAGATGTGACGGGAGCCCTCTCCGTGCCCGCAGTGTGTCTCGGAACCGGGCCGGCTCGGCAGGTGTGATCTTATGGTTTCGGGGTGGAGGCCACGGTGGTTCCCAGGGGTGACGGTGCAGTGTGAGGTGCTGCAGGCAGGGCAGGACTGGCACG
>NW_005230545.1:0-228 GCF_000412655.1 Myotis brandtii
GGCCTGCAGGGAAGGACGAGTCCCGCGGGGCTCCGGGAGCCGCACCCGATCCCGGGTCCTAGGGCGACGTCTGGGCTCCTTAGAAGGCGGGGCGGGGAAGCCCCAGGCGGCGGAGCAGGAACAGTTGGGGTTTGGGTGGCGGAGCAGGTGCTTGCTGGGCGGGAAAGGGGAGCGGGGGCAGGACGGGGCAGCACTCTTTCGTGCGGGGCAGGTACTCACCCGCGTGGG
>NW_005230546.1:0-228 GCF_000412655.1 Myotis brandtii
TCGGAGCCGGCCTGCACTTGCACACCCGGGCAGTGAGCGCCTTCTCACATTTTGGACCCTGGGCACCCACCGTCTCCCCCTCCCCCTGGTCCCGAGCCTCCATGGGTAAGAGAATTCGTGTTTCCTCTGGGACTTCTCCTCTGCCCACAGCTTCCCCCGGAGAATCTCCCTTCTTTGGCAGTTCAGTCCATGGACTGATGGAAATCAGGACATTTGCTATAAAAGCGG
>NW_005230547.1:0-228 GCF_000412655.1 Myotis brandtii
TTAGAACACTCTGCACCCCACCCTCACCCTAGTACCCCCGGGGCTGGCTCCCCCCCTCGCTCTTTTAGAAGGAGCGGGGTTGGCCCCGTGTGGGAACTCCTCAGGCTTCCTCTCCCCATTCTCCGCTGGATCTGGTCTCCTTAGCACTGGATGTTCCCTAGCATGTATTTAATGGGCTTTTCTATTATCTGTCTTCCCCACTGGAGTATAAGCTCTACAAGGGGTATT
>NW_005230548.1:0-228 GCF_000412655.1 Myotis brandtii
CTCCTAACAGACCCTTCCAGTGATTGATTACCCAGCAATGTCAGTAGGTGCCCACTGTCTCCCCAGGCAGCCTCTCCCACTGCCGAACCCCTCTAATTGGCTGAAAGTTCTAGAATGCTGAGCCACACACCACCCCCCTTCTCCATCTGGATGATGACTCTTCAGTGTGGACAAGCTTGGAACAAAGATGACGCTGTGGACCCTAAAGCTTGGGGGACACAGAAGTGA
>NW_005230549.1:0-228 GCF_000412655.1 Myotis brandtii
ATGGAAAAATACTCCTGCAGTCCTGCCTGTGCTAAATTCCCAAGGACTCCATGTCAGGGGAAAGGGGGCCAGGAGGCCAGACTCTACCCTTCAGACTCAATACTCCCCACAGAGGTAGCCAGCCGGGGCCCCATGCTTGTAAGCATTGCTTCGTTGGAAGATTCTGAAAAGAATCATCCATTCAAATTTGCAGGGAGATTTTTTTAATAAAAATGAAGGTAGAGATTG
>NW_005230550.1:0-228 GCF_000412655.1 Myotis brandtii
CAATATATTGAAGAAAATGGTTAATGTTGACACTAACAGGATAAATAAATATACTTGGATTCTGTTAATAAAATCTCCTTTTCTCTCTCTCTTATATCAATAAATAAAAACTTCAACAAGTTTACTAGATCAGTGGGAAATAAGGTTTGGCATAACTTTACATATGTCTCAATATATCCTCATCAAAGCATCTCATACATGATGATGTATATTTAAATATGCATATGA
>NW_005230551.1:0-228 GCF_000412655.1 Myotis brandtii
AAGAGTCCAGTCAAGGCGATCAAAGCCAAAATCAACCCCCAGGAAGAGTTCTGAGTGAATGCTTTGAGCTTCGGCATCCAGCCTTTTCAAAGAGCCCCATGTGATAGGAGGAGCCATCTCCTTCCGCCTGCGACCCCTCCGCTGGAGCGTGTCCTGAAGGTTTATGGCTTCCATCCTCTTCCTCAGAGATTCGATCGCAAACTCGGTCATTGGGGTCTGCATCTGGAA
>NW_005230552.1:0-228 GCF_000412655.1 Myotis brandtii
GAGGCTGTGTGCCTGCCGCCTGGTGAGGCTGTGTGCCGGCCGCATACCTGGAGAGGCTGAGTGTCCCAGCACCGCGAGGTGGCTGGGCGCGTGCTGCTCGTGGGTCCCCAGTGTGGGTCTCGGATGCAGGCAGCTGCCATGTCCCCCGACACTGACTCAGCACGCAGAGTTGGTTTCACGGACGCAGGTCGCTGTGGGTCTTCCCAGCAGGCCCAGCGGGAGACGCTG
>NW_005230553.1:0-228 GCF_000412655.1 Myotis brandtii
ATTAGCATATTATGCTTTTATTATTATAGATTGCTGCATAATAAATTACTTCAAAAATTTAGTGGCTGAAAATAGCAGACATTATTTTCCACAGTTTCTGTAGGTCAGGAATTGGGAGCAGCTTAATTGGGTATTCTTCTCAGAGTCTTCATGGTCTGCAGTCAATCTGAAGGCTTGACAGGGACTGGAGGGGCTGCTTCGGCTGTTGGCAGGAGGCCTCAGTTCTCA
>NW_005230554.1:0-228 GCF_000412655.1 Myotis brandtii
TGAAACGAGTTTGTTCATCAGAGTGTCCATATCTGGCGGGAATGGTCAGCCCTCATATCCCCACCTCCCTTAGTCACAGGCTGCCCAGGAAGGGTGACCGAGGACGGAGCTCCTGAGGCAGCCGTGAGGGCGCTGGGAGCCAAGGGGGCTGCTCCCTGCACTCCCTGCCGCTGGATTCTGGGTGATAGGGGTGGGGTGGGGAGGTGATAGGGTCACGGCTTGCATTTT
>NW_005230555.1:0-228 GCF_000412655.1 Myotis brandtii
TGCCTCAGGTCACACAGCTAGAAAAAGGTGGACTGGACGGAAGCCTGGAACTATGAGGTGGTGCTTCCCGGGCAGAAACATAATCATGGCTGTAGCCAGGATCACTACTTCCTGTGCGTGCATTTTACGCCCTGGTGGACACGCAGGTGCCCTTCAGCCTCCCTGGTTGAATAGATTGGGATATACATGCACACATATTCTTCAATGAATGTGAGGGGAGAGGGCAGA
>NW_005230556.1:0-228 GCF_000412655.1 Myotis brandtii
CGTTGGCTCTGAAAGGACCTGGGCAGCTGGAGACGCTCCATCCGCCTGGTCCAACGGAGCAGAAATGGGGGAAGGGAAAGAATGCATTTTATATATACAAGCAACACAAGTGAAAGGCTTAGCAGAGTCCCTCAATGTAGAGTATTGCGTTGCTAATAAACCTGTACAATTTATATGAAACCAGTTAAGGCAGGTTACACATTGCATACCGTTCCTAACCAGTTTGCA
>NW_005230557.1:0-228 GCF_000412655.1 Myotis brandtii
GACAACGCTCTAACCAACTGAGCTACCCGGCCAGGGTGAGTTTCATTTTCCCCCTGGAGAACTTTCTTCTGTAGCTCTCCATATTCCTGCGACAACTGAGTGGCTGGCTACCTTTTGGTCGGCTGCCCAGCGGCCTTTCTGGAACCACCCTCCTAGGTCATCCTTCTGAAGCTGACGCTGCTTCCTGGATGCTTTGCCTTCTGCTTTCTGCCTTTACAGCTCTGTTTT
>NW_005230558.1:0-228 GCF_000412655.1 Myotis brandtii
GCCTATTCAATCCTGTTCACTGTCACCCTTTGTTTTTTCACTTCTTTATAGCACATGGGAATGTTTATCTGGTTTTCAAGTCATGCTATTTATGTTTAAATGTTTTCTAAAATCCATATTATTTATGTGTGGGAGAAGAGAGGTTCACCAAAATTTGACGTTACTGTGTCATCTTGACTACAAGTTTTTGTAAAGTATATTTTGGAGACAGATTTGCTTTTTTTTTTT
>NW_005230559.1:0-228 GCF_000412655.1 Myotis brandtii
TGGGCATGTGCCTTGTCTGGGAATCAAACTGTGACCTCTTGGTCAACCACTGAGCCACATCAGCTAGATGAGTCTTTAATTCATTTTGAGTTTAGTCTTGTATATGGTGTAAGGAGGTGATCTAGTTTCATTTTTTTGATAGTATCTGTCCAGTTTTTTCAGCAATATTTATTGAGTAGACTATTTTTACCCCATTGTATGTTCTTGCCTCCTTTGTCAATTATTAAT
>NW_005230560.1:0-228 GCF_000412655.1 Myotis brandtii
AGCCCCTCGGGCCGCCCCCGCCGGGAGCGTCCCTGACACGCAAAGATGAAATTCCCGGGCTCCGTGCTGGCGTCCGTGTTCCTGTTCGTGGCCGAGACGATGGCGGCGCTGTACCTGAGCAGCACTTACCGCTCGGGCGGGGACGGCATGTGGCAGTCCCTGACGCTGCTTTTCTCGCTGCTGCCCTGCGCGCTCGTGCAGCTCACACTCCTCTTCGTGCACCGCGAC
>NW_005230561.1:0-228 GCF_000412655.1 Myotis brandtii
GATATTGAGATTATAAAAATATGGTAATTTTCTATATATTAATTTAATTTTAAGTTAAAAATTTAATGGCTTACATGCAAACATTTATCTAAAATAGGAAAACATTCCTCATACAATTCATACATTTTTATTTTTATAGAATAGTATCTGATAATTATTTCATTATTGTCTTCATTGTATTCCATGATTTCCAAACTTTCAAGAAGTGAAATGCTATTTTATTTTTAA
>NW_005230562.1:0-228 GCF_000412655.1 Myotis brandtii
AGCTAGTTCATGAAATTTCATACTCTGTCCAACGTGTAGAATCAGGGATGAGCATGGGAAAGAATGTGGGCCAATGAAACAAAGACATGTTTGCTGCGGGTGCACAAGAAAATAGATTCCTTGCTTTTCTTAGATAACTCAGCATCAACCTCTATAGATTGCTCAAATAAATGCATGCTGCTCTGAGAATTGCTGGCCGTTATTTATTTTTATTTTTTAAATTTATTT
>NW_005230563.1:0-228 GCF_000412655.1 Myotis brandtii
GCTTTGCTGTGCAGGTGAACAGAAAAAGCAACACGGCGCCTACGCAACAACAAGGGACAGAGAAAAAGGAAGCAGTACACTCAGGCGGCAGAGGGAAAACACGCTGTTTTAAGAGCTCAAATTCATTATGTTTATTTTCTAAAAGAATGAGAGACACTCAAATCCAGAGGAAAGGTTATTCCCTAAACTTGTAGCCCTAAACAACCCTCTTTTTAAAAAATGTTTTAT